>NW_027040513.1:2530000-2732500 GCF_037179485.1 Ochlerotatus camptorhynchus | reverse complement strand
CAAAGGTTTAGTGCCATAAAATGCACATTCCGCGCCCATTAAATTATCAATACTGGTCATACCTACGAGAGTGCTGCAATTTCAGAGAAGCACATCTGGTGTTCGGCTAGTCCTAACTATAGTAAACTAGTTTGCTCACGCTTTAGATCTTCCCAGAAAACGGCGACGTCAAATCGAAATTTACGATTTTAAATATTTTTTCGCTCTCCGAACATAATATTTCTATATAATTAGTTTTCTCAGCCCCATGAATGATGCCCAGAGTGGAGAAAAATGCGAGACATCTGCTGCAAGATGTTGGGAACCACTTCCGTTGTGCTGCGCTGGGCTACCACCGTTGGTCGCCACCGCCGCCGCCACAGCAGAGTGATCAGACAGTCATAATGAATGAAAATATTTTACGATTCCGTCTCACCCCGGGAGGCACGTGCTTGGTACTGACAGATTTCGGACGTAAACTTATTCCGCCGTTAAGGATCAAGATAGCTTCAAAATTGTTTAATTCTCAAAGAATGCTTGAAGAGATTTCACAATGGAATTTCAAAGAAATTTCGGAAAGTCAACATGCGCAACATTTGGAGAATTTCTGGGATTCAACACGTTCCTAACAATCAGTTCGATGACCGATCGTGATATTTGACCAGTTTCAAATTTTGCATATCGATTGAAAATATCGAATTGAACGCTCCATGCACGGACTTATATCTCGCTCATTACCCGCCCCAAGGCAGCTTGTTGTGGCAAGTGATGCGTGGAATGCCAAACAAGCCGGAAAATTATGTTTATCAGATGTGCTCGGGAATGTTTGCTCGTGTGGGCCATCATATCGGTTTGAAATACGGTTCGATGGCAAGGAAGAAAAAAAGAAGACCCGCCAAAAGTGGGTGTGTTTTGTTTACATTTTACGCCATGAATCATCATCCTCCCTTTAAGGAGGGAGGCATAAGGCGTCCTTCAGCTTCTTCGACGTGGGAAACTTTCAGAAAACACCACTTTATCATCAAACCCTCTTGGTTGATGAACGATGTCCAACTTATCATATCCCCCAATTTTCTTCAACCTTGAAGTCACCCTCCGCCTCGGTTGCTCAGAGCTGGATCTGTCACTCCATCGGAAAAGTTTTCCAACATCATTTTCCCGCCGAAGAGAAATCTTCATAAAATCCAAGTGGATGAGTGAGAGTGTCTCATCCTTCCAAAAATATCGCCACTTGCGCCGCGCCACGCAGCGATCTGATGTGAGAGATGGTGATGGCGGTGATGATGATGATGATGATGACGACGACGACGACGACGACGACGATGATGATCTTTCGCCTTGATGTTGGAAGTAATCTCGCGGAATCGGACACGAAACGCGACGTGTTCGCTATTTTTATTATTCGCTTGGCTGACTGGGGCCGGTTGACTCTAACTGGTGTCTAAAACACGGACGGTGCGCTACGGCTCAGGCCAGTGGCAGCGTGTTCGGTTAGAGCTGGCTTTTCCTTCGGTTGACACTGCAGTCGGATGACCTATTTTATTCTAGATAAAATTGGACAATTTTAAAGGGAGCCAAAATTACTTCTATTTACTCTCTCAAATGTTCCCAAGCAGGGCGGTCAACGTGAAAGATTTCCATCTTGGACAATTGTTTTCTTTCACCAGGTTAAATTTCTGTTGACTGCTCTTGTTATATGAATGAAGAGTAGTATTGTAATAGTATTGCTAAAGCACAGTAGATTCCCTCGATAGAATATTTAAAAACCAACCGATTTTTCAATGTAAGTACCCAAACTAAATTGGGTTGACAGACAAAAGGTAGACAGACAAAAATTCGAATGACAAAACGTCGAATGACAAAAGATCGAAAGGACAAAAGGTCAAATGAATAAAAGGTCAAATGCTGATAAGTGGGAGAAATGGTCGAATGATGATAAGTGGGAGAAAAAGTCGAATGTACAAAAGGTCGAATGGACAAAAGGTCGAATGATAAAAAAGGGAGATAAACATTCGAATCGAAAACACGTCGAATGATGAAAAGAGGGATAAAATATTGAATGAACTGAAGGTCGACTGATGAGAAGGGGGACAAAAGGTCAAATGAACATAAGGTCGAATGGGCAAAAGTTCGAATGATTCAAAGAGCAACAAAAGGTCAAATGATGAGTAAGAATCGATATCTGTGTGTATTATTATATTGTTCACATTTAAAATCAAAACCTGTCCTCGGATATATTCCAAATGTTCGTTTTGCCGAGAATACGTAAAATTATCTTCAAAATGAAATCGACCACTCTGTTAGGAGCGCATGTAAAGTGAAAGTGTTGGCCAATCAGAAAAGAAGGTTGAAATAGAGGGCGATTTTCAACCATAGGTAAGAATATTGTGCGTGCTTTGGTTTCATTTAGTCGTTGTTATTAAATGTGTTCTAATTCTTTTTCTTCTTTAAAATCTCAGTCATTATTACAAATTCTGGAAAAAATACATGATTTTTGCATAAAGTCATTTGGAGTAAAAATTGAAAAACGTGTTAAAAGCTCAAATATTTCAAAAAGTATTGGAAATGGATGTAATGTCGGTCTAAATGCCCCTAAATTGGGCCCATATTAGATTCAGCAATCGTCTAATCTTAGGCCAACATTAGAGCCATTTCCCCTATATCTTTTTTTTTAAATAACAAAAAAATAATTTTTCTAAAAAAAAACTATTTTTTTTAAATTTTTAAAATTTTGGACACTTGAAAATTGTTAAAATTGTTGAACAAAAACTATTTGAAACTATTGAATATATTTAAATTTATGTTAGTACACTGTATTTTATGTAATTTCCACACATGAAACAATATTTGTGACATTCTAAACCGTTATCTGCACAAAAGTCACTTAAAAGAGCTGGTTAACAAGAAGTTTAAAAATGTAACCAAAAATTGATGTTCTACGATTTTTGTTAATTTTCAAGTGTCCATGGTTTTCAATACTACTAAAGTTAATAATTTTTTTGAGCTATATTTAAAAAATAAATTATAAATATTGAAGATATACTTTTTTGTATGTTTCAGTTTTAACATTGTTTGGAATTTTTACTCAAAATGACTATAAAAAAAAAAATACCGTGTATATTTTCCACATAATTACATTTCTTTTCGAAACAACTTTGTCTCAGACGTCATTACGATCAGATATGACGTTTTCATGCTACAATGTATTGAAAAATGTAGAAGAAGACATTTTTCGTAAAATTACAAGATTCAAAATGGCCGAATTTTTGCAAAAATGTGAATGATTGCCTATAATACATAATAATGGAAAGTTTCATGCAAATCGGAGAAGGTCGAGTCTTAAATTTTAATTTTTTATCCCATTTGGCTTGGAACTGGTCATATTCGACTTTTTGTTCCTCTTTGGGTCATTCAACCTTTTGTCCCTCATTGAACCATTCGACCTTTTGTCCATTCGATGGTTTGTTCCCCTTCTCAGCATTCGACCTTTTGTTCTCTTCGCATCATTCCACCATTTGTCCATTCGACCTTCTGTCTCCCTTATCATCATTGGACCTTTAGTTAATTCGACCCTTAGTCTATTCGAGCTTTAACCCATTCGGCCTTTAGTCCATTCTACCTTTTTAACCTTCTACCTTTTGTCCTTTCGACCTTCTTCCATTTGAGGTTTTGCTATTCGATGTTTTGTCTTTCGACCATTTCTAGATAGAGCTGGAATTAGGGTGTAACAGGTTTTCTAAATAATGACTTCTCTAAATGATTTACAGAAAGTCAAAGCTCCCCTACGCAAATCAATATAACCTGCGGCTAGGGGAAATATACACTTATCCGATGTTTATGTTGATTTGCGTTGGCTTACCTTGGATTCGAAGAAATCATGGAGAGAAGGCCTTGTTTACAAAAGCTGTTACGTCCTAATTCCAGCTCTATCTAGATTTGTTCCACAACCTTACCGGTTTAGGGACAAAAGGTTGAAAGACAAAAGGTCAAAGGGACAAAAGGTCGAAAGGGACAAAAAATCGAAAGGACAAATGGTCGAAAGGGACAAAAATCGAAAGGACAAAAGGTCGAAAGACCAAAAGCTGATGAAAGTATTCTTAAATTGATTTGTCATGAAGCAAAATCTCAAAATTGAGCTGAAATGCAAATTATTAGTACTGCTATTATTTTGAACAATTTTACCTAGTGTCTCAGTTTCCGGCAGGTGATTCCAAAAATTTGGTATTTTGTAATCGTAAAATTGAACATATTTGTAGTTCAGTGGCGAACGTTTCAGCTCAATTGACCTTAAGAGAACAACAGCTTGTTAAAGTTGACCATTTTGTATGGAAATCGGTATGCGCTTCTATTTCATTGAACACAGGTGTAATAAAAATTACTATCTATTTAATATACTTTTCTTATAAAGTTTAATATTGAGAATTATTTGAGATACTGTGATTAAAATTTACATTTAAGGCCTTGTGTTTTAAGAATGTACACTTCGAACTTTGAAAAACATGTGAGTTCTAGGATTTGAAAAATTGATGAGAAATCAAAATCTTATATTTTTATTGGATTTTCCATTCTTTTAGCATTTTGAAAAACTAAGATGAGATATTAGAATCTTATATTTTTCAGAGGTTTTTCCTTCTTTTATACGTGAGCAGTGCTTTAAAGGGTGTCCCACATCAAATTGTATCACGAAAAAAAACGCTGTAGAAAATTTCCTAGTCAACCGATTCTTTTCAAACTTTCAGACACTAAAATATAACCCGTTAGTTAGCTTTTGGATTATTTATTTTATTCAAATTCAATACCATAACCGTACGCTCCTCACCTTACACTTAACTCCACTCATTAGGTTCTGTACAACATCTGGCTGCAGCTTCTTCTGTACGGAAACCTACTTTTCTTCATGTCTTCCTCAGATTTGACCTCCTTGGGATGCTTCCATAGTGCCTGCTTCATAATAGCCCAGTATGTTTCGATAGGCCTTAGTTCCGGTGCGTTGGGAGGAGAGGGGGTTCATGTCCTTGTGTACGAAAGTGACCCCGTTGGCTTCGTACCACTCCAGGACAACATTTGAATAGTGGCACGAAGCTAGATCCAGCCAGAAGTTCGTAGGGCCCTCGTGTTGCATCAACAGAGGAAGCAGACGCTTCTGTAGACAGTCCTTGAGGTAGATCTCTCCGGTTACAGTCCCGGTAGTCACGAACGGCGCACGCCGTTTGCCACATGAGCAGATCGCTTGCCAAATCATGTATTTCTTGGCAAACTTTGAAAGTTTCTACTTCCTTACTTCCTCCGGAACATCAAACTTGTGCTGGGCGGTGAAGAACAGTAGCCTCGGAAGCTGCCGGAAGTCCGCCTTGACGTAAGTCTCATCATCCATGGTGAGACAATGAGACTTCGTCAGCATATGGGTGTACAGTTTCCGGGCCCGTGACTTTCCCACCGTGTTTTGCCGTTTGTCACGATTTGGAGCATTCTGCACTTTGTACGTATGCAGTCCCACATCCCTGACCGAAGCATTGGGATTCCGCTTAAACGCTTTCACGACACGCTTGTGATCCTGATAACTAATAGAACATCCATTATGACCGCATTTCTACTTCCGTTCGATGCTCAGAGTTTCGTAGTAACGTTTAATCACACGACTCACCGTTGACTGCATGATTCCGAGTTGTTTTCCGATGTCCCGATGAGAGAATTGATGATTTTCCAGGTAGGGTAAAGAACTACTTCGGCCTAATCGCCCATTTTAGGCCTATCGAGCAGAAAACTTCAAATAAATCCATAATTTTAGAGTTAACAAGTCAATTATGCGTTTGGTACGATACTTTAGTTAATAAGCTATGGAACGAAGTCAATGAAAACGCGTGATATGAAGGTTTGCACCCATTATTCCCAAAAACAAAAGAAGCGCTCTGACCGAATCAATTTTTATCTTCATCCGATAGGTCGAAGTGAATTCAATTGCGTTTCAAAGGCGTTTCAATGCGTTAGGCCGAGTTTAAAATCCGTAGGCCGAGTTTGGCGTCAAGAAGCAATGTTAGATTTTTGACAATATCTCAACGATTGATTTCTCTTTTTCAAATCTTACGGTACGTACGGAGAGGTAAATAAATTTGAAAGCCATCAGTAATAATAACATTTCGTTTGGTTCTAAACTGCGCTAGATTAAGAAAGACTAAGTGCGGGTTGTGCTTAATAAGCCGGAAATGGGGTAGTTAACCCTATTTGCGCAAAATCAATTCGCGACGCTGCTTTTCGGGTGACGCCATTTTTCCAACTTTCGAAAAACTGAAAGCGATAAATAAAAAAAAAAAACAGAGTAAACAATACACTCTAAACTACTTCTACCCAAATTTTCAAGAGAAAATACGCAATGGGTAATTTTCTACAGCGTTTTTTTCCGTGATGCAATTTGATGTGGGACACCCTTTAACACTCCGAACACGATGCCTCCGGTAAAATGTGTAACGGAAATTTGCAATGTTTGAAAAATCATAGCTCAGTCATTTATTGATTAATTTCAAATCTATTGACATCACTTGAAACAACAGACTTTAAAGATGTATTTTTAAATTTTTGTAAGTATTTTTAGATTTAAAATCTATTGATAAATTTGCTGAACAATGATTTTTCAAACATTGACAATTTGCCGTTACATATTTTACCGGAGGCATCGTGTTCGGAGTGTTAATGTATAAAATAACAATTAAGTCAACTTTACATTTCTAGATGTTCTATAGCTTGATATTTCTTCCTACCTCGATGATTTGGGCAATCCGTTCAGATTTCCATAGATCAAATTCTCTATAGCTCGATATTCACTCTATCTCGATCTTTCTCTAAGTCGATGGTCTCTAGGATAAATTCGGGAACAAATTACTCTCCATACGTCAATGGAAAAATATAGTTCACCTGTTTTTCTACGTTTGAAGTAAGCGATCGAGTTTTGATTTGGATATGGGATAAACAAATACATTTTCTGAACCAGAAGTGGATCTAGCATCGTACTAGTAGGCTAATAAATTACTGTTATGAATGTCGTTCTATGCCTATCTCGATGGTTACTTCAATGTCGAGAAATGGAAAGTTGACTGTACAATTAACTCTTCTTTAAATTACACTCATTCTTCCAACATAAAAAAAAAACAATTATTTTTGGGATCTCAACCTTTTGTCCTTTTCGACTTTTTGTCCTTTTCGACCTTATGTCGTTTCGACTAGAGAGGATCTAGTATAAGAGAGGAGCGTACTGGCTGGTTTTGAGCCAAACGAACTGTCAAATCCAGAGCCAATCGTGCAGCGCCTATCTTGATTGCACTGGCAGTGTTGCTAGAAAACACCTAGGCCTAGGTTGCCAAGGCAGTTAGTTTTGAATCCGATCCTCTCTTATACTGAGGACAAATGCAGCCTATTTGCTAGGCACTTCTTAAGCGTCTTCACGAATGACTCCCCATCGCAAGCAGAAATTGAGCGAGCCGTCCGTGATGTGCCAACCGACGTCGTAAACATGGATGTTTTTGTCGTAGATGTACAAATGGTTCTCTCTGTGATGAGTAAAACCAAATCATCATTTTCACCAGGTCCGAGTGTTATTCCATCTGCAGTCCTAAAAAAATGCTCCGATATCTTAGCTGCTCCGTTGTCCTTGCTCTTCAACCTGTCACTTCGTCAACAGAAATTTCCCGCACTATGGAAACGGTCTACTATGTTCCCTGTTTTCAAGAAAGGAGACAAACGCAATGTGGAAAACTACCGTGGGATTACCTCACTTGGGGTTGAATCTAAGGTGTTTGAGTCGCTGATAAATGAGAGATTGTTTGCTTCCTGCAAGCATTACATAAGTAGGGTAGGATGGTGCAAAACGCACCGTTTAAGCAAAATCGTCAATTGCTGGCGTATGGAAGCTAAAATCAAGAAGAAAGTAATGGTGTTTGGTTCATTACCATGTTTTCTACGAAGATCAAGTGATTTCGAACTATAGAACGATGCATTTTCATGATTTTCAAGGTATTTTATAAATTGGTTCCAATATGATAGCGGGGCAAAACGCCTGATTCATGGTGATCTGACGCCTGATGATTATTCCTTTATGTTACATCAGAAATAAGGTCGCAATAGAGTGTTAAGCTGTGATTCATTAAGTAAAACATCTAAAAAATATACGAAAAGTGATTTAGTTCAATTTTTTGCGATATATGCTGTTAAAAGCTTAATTTGAAGTCGACGATTTTAACAACTGTATCATATTTTGCACAAAATGCTATTTTCTAAGGGAATCAGTAGGTCAAAATATGATTTTAGGATCAAGAATCAATTGTGAAACCTCTAGTTGAAAACAAACACAATCCGTTACCCGGAAAATGCATCTGAGGAAAAGTTATCGCTGTTTTTCTATAAGTGGGCATTTTACCCCAGGGGTGCATTATGGGCTGTTCTCCCTTACATGTCAACATGGTTTCTTTCCTGGCCGCTCCGTGGAAACTAATCTCGTCAGCTTTACGTCGTTCTGTATGGAAAATGTATGCAAGAAACTTCAAGTGGATGCCATCTACACTGATCTTAAAGCTGCGTTTGATAGAGTTGTGCACGACGTTCTGCTAGCAAAGCTTGACAAAATTGAATGTTCTGTTTCCTTCTGCAGCTGGCTTAGATCGTACCTCGTGCAACGTGAAGTTACTGTATGCATTGGAAACTACTCATCGTACTGTTTCTCGAACAGATCAGGAGTTCCACAGGGTAGCACTTTGGGACCAATGCTCTTCTCTTTATTTGTGAACGATGTAACGTTTATTCTACTACGAGGAGGTAAATTGTTTTTTGCCGATGACTTGAAGATTTATCTAGTCGTTCGAGGCTATGCCGACTGTTTAGAACTACAAAACCTTCTTGAAATCTTTAATGATTGGTGTGAACGTAATTTTATGGTCCTGTGCGTCTCAAAGTGCTGCGTAATTAGTTTCCGTCGAACTAGGACTGCTATTTTGTTTGATTATAACGTTGCTGGAACTGCAGTTCAACGTGTCGATCACGTTAAAGACCTCGGTGTCATGTTGGATGAAAAGCTCACATACACTCGCCACTTCTCAACCACGATCGACAAAGCTAATCGACAGCTTGGATTCATGTTCAAGATATCTAAGGAATTTCGTGATCCTCTGTGTTTTAAAGCCCTTTACTGTTCATTGGTACGCTCACTACTGGAATTCGCGAGTGTAGTCTGGAATCCCTACCAAGCTGTATGGAGTGGACGATTCGAAGCTGTTCAACGCAAATTCGTCAGATACGCACTGCGCTATCTTCCATGGAGTGACCCGCTGAATTTACCACCGTATGCTGACCGCTGTCGTTTACTGGGTTTGGATACTCTTGCTAAGCGACGAAACATATCGCAGGTCGTCTTCGTTACTAAAGTTTTACTCGCAGAATATGATGTTCCTGAGTTACTGGCCAAAATTAATCTGTATGCTCCTGCCCGAACACTCCGTCCGAGAACCTTGCTACATGAAGTAGTACATGCAACCAACTATGCTGCAAACAGTTCCTTTGTCGCCATGATTCATCAATTCAACGAAGCCTCTGACCTATTTGACTTTGACATCAATGCCTCGATGTTTCGTCATCGTTTGCTGTTGACCAATTTTTAATTTTTAATGAGTGACTACATTTAGATTTAAGTGTTTCATTGAGACTATCAAGTCAGATGGACTATAATAATAATAATATACTAGACCTTCTGTTTTTCGAACTTTTGTCATAGATTCGTCTTCACTACTATTTTAAAAATCTACCAGCGGAGAGGGTGTTCACTAATTCAGATATATAAAGGAAACTTCGTAAAAGTTCTAGAACCGTTGTAGAACTTCAAGGAACTTCGAAGTTCAGGAAACTTCGTAGATCATTAGAAATGTTCGTAGAAGGGAACTGCGTAGTTCAAGAAACACAGTCAACTTTGTAGATCTTCGGCGAACTGATGCTTGCCTCGATGATGCCGACACCACCACCGCTGCCGTTGGATGCCACGTGTTCCCTCGTCGCTGGATCGCTTCACCCTCCGATTCAAAACGGGGTGCTAGGTCGTGTGTTGACGTAGGACCGGTTCAGCGCATCTGGGAAGCGGTTCACTGTGCACAATCTTCACACACTTCGAGAGGAATTCAACCTAACTCGCACCGTGACCCTTTGTCTAAACGGTTTTTACTTCACGGACAGTTCTTCAGGGTGTCGACTTAAACTTCACAAACCGGAAGACGACCTCTCGGAATTCTAACCTGGCCTCAACATTAGTGATAAGGAGGTCCAGTTTACCACCACGTGGTCACTAAAGCGCACACTACCGTGTATTGTTCTTGGCGAGTTAGGTTGCACTTGGAGGTAAGCCGCTTTAACGTTTCTATAGAGATCAACCGGCAAGAGTAATTGACACTGGCTGTCCAGTGTTTCGCTTCCCAGGATAAAAGAGACCTCTATTAAGGATCGGGGACCCGTATATAGAAGTGTCGGTTTTGAATATAGGTAGCCATATAGGTTTTTCTCTCTTCGTGCAGTGGAGCCACCTGATTCCCTGCGCTAGCTAGATTTTCGAAAACCCTATCTGCACAACTCCTATCTGACTCGTGTGGTTGTGAGTCGTCTCATTTGACGATACATTCGATATTTTTATCGTGCTGCTCGTCTTTTGGAATGATTTTTTTTTCCAAAATTAAGCGTGACAACTGTTCACAACTTCCTCGGTCTATTTTATTGAGTTTTCTACTTTACGATAGTTCATCAAATAGAAATAAATTTAAAAGGTTTTAATTTATATAATTCAATAAATTCTTGCATGACATTTATATATAAATAAAATGATTCGGTATTTCATGAGGCAAATATGACACAAATATATAGTATATAGGGTTGAAAAATTCGTCGAAAGTTACAAACTGTATATAAATTAAACAAATTTTGTAGAAACTCGGGCAACTTCGTTAAAGTTCAGAAGCTTTGTTTTAACTTCAGGCAACTTTGAAAAACTTCAGGGGCTTTGAAAATTTTCAGAGAACATCGTAGAAATTTAGGAAACTTCGAAGAAATTTGAGGAGCTTCATAGAGCTTCATCGAACTCCGTTGATATTCAGGGAACTATGTACAAATTCAGGAAAACTTCGAAATCGGAGCTGAGCACAAGTTTGTGGAATTTTGTCTAATTTCAGAGAAGATCATAAATGTTTTTTTTTCCTTGCTTTGTTTTCCGTCGATCTTGTTTTCCGTACCTAGTACCAATGCTACAGACGCATGGGATGCAGCTCTCACACCTGGACTCTACCTATCGATTCATCAACTCATGGACCGGGCACCAACGGCTTTATTTCCCTTACGAAGGCGCCGACTAGGACTGAATTCAGGCCACCAGGGGTGGGAGGTAATCATGCCTCATAAAAGTTCGTTGACCTTTTATAAACTTCAGCGCACTTCGTTGAAGTTTCATAGTCTTGGAATTTTTAAGGGAATTCCGTAGATGTTCAAGAATCTTCAGGGATCTTAATAGAAAATCAACGAACTTGCTAAAAGTTTAGGCAACACCGTAGAAATGCAGCGAAGTTCATCGTTGTTTAGTGTACTTTGTAGAAGTTTACAGAATTACGTATCGATTTTGAAATCTTCGTAGGAGTTCAAGGAGTTTTGTCAATGGAACTTCAGAGATCTTTGTATCAATTTATGGAACTTCGGAGCAGTTTGTACGCTACTTTATAAAGCTCAAAAAATTTGCTGGAAATTTTGGATTTTTCGTCCAGTTTCAGGGAACTACACAGATGTTCAGGAATATTCGAAAAAAGGTCCAAGGTTTTCTCGGAAGTTCAAGCATTTTAAAGATGTTCTGGGATCTAGATAGAATTAAGAGAGCTTGAAAAAACTACAAGGGACAGCCCTATGGGGCTGTACGCAATTGTGACGTAGGACTACCTGGTCTTATATAATAAATCTGCATTTGTTAACTAGGAGCTTATGTTTTGTGTAGGAATAGGAATTTGAGCAGGGTTCTCTGTTTATACTCTTTAGTATGACACGCTTGACATAGATGGCCCACAGCGACTCACGAAGAGCTACTGATTCCTATCAATAGCGGTGCGGCTTCTTCCCCCTTGTAGGCAGCCTTTCGTTGTGTACTGGAGAACAAAGTTCAACGCCACGTGCCGAAAGCACTGATGAGGGACCGGACACCACCACACAAGGTGATTGGAACTGAATCCGATCAGCGGTTGAAGCCAGCCTTGGTAGCTACACAGCAAAAATTCATAATTTTAATTGTCCCATCACCACGCGGTGATTGAATAAAAGACTGGATGGAATTCAACTTTGAAATCTGTGTTAGGGAAATCGCTTTTTGCAGGCAATCGGTGATAATTTTAATTATCATAGCAACAGTTGCACATTCGAGAAATTTTCAATAGTGAAATTTTGAAAAATGATAAACTCTTTTAACAGATTTAACAGATGCGTCGAAATATTTCTGATCGATTGGTGATAAAATTATTGAAATTGGTCTAGGGGCAGCTGAGTTATTAACTTTCAAAATCTTTCATAATTTTGTTACATGTTCCATTTTCGGTTTTCACAAAGTGTACCCCCATAAAGTAATAACAGACGTAGTCTTACGTCAAAAAAAATGTGATTGGGAAGAACTGATTGAACTGATGTCTAAGACAAAGTTACGCGGTGGGAGTATTTTGGTTCTGTATGGCACTACACCCGCTGCAAGTTCTCACAAGGATACGATGTTAAACCGTCAAACCTATCCGAATAGGCTTACTTGCCGCTAGCATTGTTAAAAGGGATCCATGACAAAAAGTGACCTATTTATTTATTTATTCACAAGCTCCCGCACTCACTTGAATGAGAAACCGGCGCCCGCTACCTGTCTTCTGACTAAATAGCACCCACTTCGAGTGATCATCCTTTCGAAACGCAGCCAGTAAAAATCATGTCAATGTTCCTGACACATTTCCCGCGATCCGAGTGGATCTTGACACTTTGTCGGATTTTTCACAGTCACCCTCTTCCTTCGTGCCCGCCCATCGAAACCGCACCTCAAGCTCATATTTTTCATCTTTGATTCGGATACTTCGTGGGATTACCGAGCTACAGAGTGCTTCTACTCGGCATTTCGAAAGATGTCACGTCATGACGTGACCGAACGTCCCGGCGTTGTCCGATGAGAACTTTCCGATTCGCGGTTCATTTGTCATCTAACAGCAGCATCGCGTCACGTTTGCTCGGCTAATATTAATCTCGATTTTTTTTTCTGTTGACAAAGGTGACACAATCCACCGAAATTACCGGCGAGATTGAGCGGAGATCGTTCGGAAATTGGCTTACTCAATAAGCTCACCGACCGACTCACCGCCACCCATTGGATCTTTGGACGGGGGGGAAATATGTCCGTCAGCAGATCGTCAGATCTGGCGATTGAGAGGCTATCAACTAGAGTTTCTCGTTTTTCCTTCGCTCTTGCTTGAGACTCGGACGGACGGACTGATAGTTGGGGATCGAATCGCAGTTCATTTGCCAGCACGTTGTGGGTGCAGTCCGGACTGTTTCCCATCAGACGCACGTTTTTCACTTTGTTTTGTTTACCGCGCGAAAGCACAAACATCTGTTACAACAACCCGACCCACGACGGCCGCCGGTGGTGCGACTTTGACGATCGTTTTGTGGTCAGCTTGCGGTTATATCTATAGAATTTTTTGCTGGCTGGCTTGCCGGCTTAACATGAGCTATATTTCATGTTTTTATGATTGGGGAATTTTTAGAGTTTTTTTTTATCGCGCTCTATAAACAAGGTAAACAAACAAACAGCGGTGCATAAAATGAGAAGAGTCACTTTCTTTCGATCTTTTTTTTTGTTTCTAACTCATGTCTGGCAGATATTTGTTACGACCCAGGAACTGCTCGTGTCAAACAGCAATTATTTGCGCTTGTCGGATATTTTGCCTTTACGTAATGCAGCATTGTGCATGATGCATTGTATATTAATGACGGTGACCCCCGAGGGCCATCCGTAAACCCAAAACCGGTCTCTTACTAAAAAAAAAAAAAAAATTGCTCATAATCAGTACGCCGAGAGCGACTCAACACTTTCACAATGGGAGTGTGTGCTGGCAAACAAATTTCTTCTTGCGCAGCACTTGGTCAGTCGTTGTTTCTCTCACAGGGCTCCCACTGAGATAATGAAGATCGGATGGAATGAACAAAGCGGTGGAAAAAAACATCATGCACAACACGAAAAACATGACCAACATATGTTCAGCGACCACCACCACCACCACCACCTCTACCTGTCACTGGAAAATGGGATTGAAATTGAAAGTTAACGATAATTGCCCACCGGTCGACCGCGGTCATCGGATGGATACGGCTTAGCTTCTGTGGTCAAGTGAAATTCGATCGAAGGAGAGTAATCTCAATCTGACTTCATGTGCGTGTGACGGTTTGTGTCGGTAGGGTTGACGAATTTTGGTTAAAGTTTGGTTAAATTTGAAGTGACGGGTTTCTTATTGAATTGTCATACCTATGGCAATTCTGTAACAAATTTACAAACGACTCAGTCATAAGCATAACTAGCATGTTGGGTTTGAGGGGGAGGGCATGCATGCTTGACATACACAGTTTTGGGCACGAACTGCTCATTTGCTAATAACTTTGCACACAGTTGACAAAACATAGTTCTTTTTGAAGCAGTCGATAAAATAGAGTTTAAGCTTGTTATAGATACGTTTAAAAGTAGATTTTAATTATAGTAATAAACTGTATTTATTTTGCGTTGTAAAAATAAAGTGAGAAATGCTCGCTGCAAATCTCGGACTTTAAGTGTGAAAATTCATTGGTGTTGATTCAAATGTTAAGATTTACCTACTCTTTGCATATCGGGGGAAATGGATGTAATGTCGGCTTAAATGCTCCTAATTTGGGCCCATACATAAATTCAGCAATCGACTAAATTTTCAATAGCGACCAAAAATATCCATTAGTACTGTCCCAATGACGCGTTCATCTATATAAAATTGATAAATTTTATCAATTATCAATTTTCTCTAGTACCGTATTCAGTAGTTTGTCGCAAAAGCTTTGAAAATAGAATGCTCCCTGAAATTCAATCTGATTTGCTTTAGAGCTCCATTAGATTCTACTAAAAATCCCTATGGTAGTCTCTTCAGAACTTTTCAGAACCTTTCATAACTAGCGTAGGATTCACTTTTAGTTTCCCTAAAACATTTCTAGAAATGCTTCTCGAAATGATCATACATTTATATAAAAATTCCATTGGTTACAACAAAATAATATAAAATTTGACAATCAATATCTTATGATGATATTGGCAAGCTATGCGCTATAACAAGTTAATAGCTTATTCTGCAATCAATGCATAATTTGCTAATTTTTTTTTTTAATTTTTTTTTTAACTCTTTATTTGTTCCTAATTCAAAATAAATTACATTTCATTTTTAACCTAGGTGCTCCAGTTACTACAGTAACTTACCAGCCTTAATTGTTATGATATATATCTAAGTGTTTTTACATTGTTCCTGTCTTGGCAATTCAGTATTTTAAACAGGTTTTTTAAACCTGCATGTCAGTATAACAATTGATATCTTAAAACTAAAAACTAAAACTAAATCTTATCTAAGTATAAAGGGAATTAATCGTTGCAATTGAGGATTGCAACGATTTTTGCCTGAAATTATTAATTATTTTGTTGGCCATTTGTTCTAAAGTCTCAACATTCGAAATTCTATGTACTTCGGTAGTACTGTACCAGGGAGGCAACTTCAAAATCATCTTCAGAATTTTGTTCTGAATCCTTTGAAGTGCTTTTTTCCTGGTAGTGCAACAACAAGACCATATTGGCACAGCGTAAAGCATGGCCGGTCTAAAAACTTGTTTAAATATTAGAAGTTTATTCGTCAGGCAAAGTTTGGATTTCCTGTTTATAAGAGGATACAAACATTTTATATATTTGTTACATTTGGCTTGAATGCCCTCAATGTGATCTTTAAAAGTTAATTTATGGTCAAGTATTAATCCAAGATATTTCACTTTGTTTGACCAGGAAATTGGAACTCCGTTCATAGTGACTATGTGACTACTACTAGGTTTCAAAAAGGAAGCCCTGGGCTTATGTGGAAATATTATAAGTTGAGTTTTGGAAGCGTTGGGAGAAATCTTCCATTTTTGTAAATAAGAAGAGAAAATATCTAAACTTTGCTGAAGTCTGCTGCAAATAACACGAAGACTTCTTCCTTTAGCGGAAATGCCTGTGTCATCAGCGAACAAAGATTTGTGGCAACCCTGAGGCAAATCAGGGAGGTCCGAAGTGAAAATGTTATACAATATAGGCCCAAGAATGCTACCCTGAGAAACTCCTGCTTTAACAGGTAATCTATTAGATTTGGAATTTTGATAATTTACCTGCAGAGTTCTGTCAGTTAAATAATTTTGAACTAATTTCATAATATAAAGTGGAAAATTAAACTTTTTTTCAATTTAGCAATCAAACCTTCATGCCAAACACTGTCGAATGCTTTTTCTATGTCTAGAAGAGCAACTCCAGTTGAGTGGCCTTCAGATTTGTTTGAACGAATTAAATTGGTAACTCTTAAGAGTTGATGAGTAGTTGAATGCCCATGGCGAAATCCAAACTGCTCATCTGCAAAAATTGAGTTCGTATTGATGTGAAGCATCATTCTATTCAAAATTATCTTTTCAAAAAGTTTACTTATTGAAGAAAGCAAACTTATTGGGCGGTAGCTAGAAGCTTCAGCTGGATTTTTATCCGGCTTCAAAATTGTAACAACTTTTGCATTTTTCCATTTATCAGGAAAGTATGCCAAATGGAAACATCTGTTAAATAATTTTACCAAGAAAGACAAGGTACTCTCTGGGAGTTTTTTGATGAGGATATAGAAAATTCCATCATCACCTGGAGCTTTCATGTTTTGAAACTTTTTAGTTATAGACCTTACTTCGTCCAAATCAGTCCCCCAGGAATCATCAAAAATATTTTCCCGAGAGAAAATATTCCGAAAATCCCGAGCAACCTGATTCTCAATAGGACTAGTAAGACCCAAACTGAAATTATGGGAACTCTCGAATTGCTTAGCAAATATCTGAGATTTTTCCAAATTTGTGATCAAAATTTTACCACCTTCTTTAAGCGCTGGAATTGGCTTTTGAGGTTTTTTCAAAATTTTTGTGAGTTTCCAAAAGTGTTTGGAACTCGGGTCTAATTTAGAAACATTATTTTCAAAAATTTTGTTCCTCAGGGCAGAGAATCGCTTTTTAATTTGTTTTTGCAAATCCCGCCAGATAACTTTCATGGCAGGATCGCGTGTTCTTTGATATTGTCTCCTACGGACATTTTTAAGACGGATCAAGAGCTGAAGATCATCGTCTATTATAATTGAATCGAATTTAACCTCGCATTTTGGTACTGAGGCAGCTCTTGCTTCAACTATAGAAGTAGTCAGAGATTCAAGAGCATAATTAATTTCATCTTTGGTTTGCAAAGGAATGTTTGGATCGAAGTTATATTCCATAAATGTTCGATATTGCTCCCAATCAGCCCTATGGTAATTGAAAGTAAAGCTGTTGGGATTAGAAATTATTTCTTGGGATATTTCAAAAGTTACTGGAAGGTGATCAGAACCGAAGTCAGCATGGGTAACCAATTGGCTACAAAGATGACATGAATCAGTTAAGGCCAAATCAATAGTTGAGGGATTTCTTGCAGAAGAAAAGCATGTTGGGCTGTTCGGATATTGAATAGTGTAATAACCTGCAGAACAATCATCAAACAGAATATTACCATTGGAATTGCTTTGAGCATTATTCCATGAGCGGTGTTTTGCATTAAAATCACCAATAATGAAGAATTTAGACCTATGTTTCTGGAGGTCACCCTTGAGAAAATTCTTTTTCTGGCCTACGCATTGGAATGGCAAATAGGCAGCTATAAACGTAAGTTGTCCAAATTTTGTTTCAACTGAAACTCCCAAAGTTTCAAAAACTTTGGTTTCAATTGAAGAAAGAATTTTATGTTTGATTCGTCTATGAATAATGATGGCAACGCCACCACAGGGTCCATCAAGACGATCATTTCTATAAATCAAGTAATTTGCGTCCTTCTTAACCTTATGGTCAGGTTTAAGGAACGTTTCAGTTATAACGACAATATGCACGTTATGAACTCGCAAAAAGTTAAATAGCTCGTCTTCATTATCTTTAAGAGATCGAGCATTCCAATTTACAATATTTAATGCTTTAAAATCCATTACTGAATTTTAAAGTCATGACAATATTATTTACAAATTTTACTCTAGTTTGAATAGCATCAAACATGGAGTTAGATTTAAGCATATCAGAAATCATGTCAATTAATGAATTCTGTAAAAATTCCATTTTAGGAGCAGTAATGCTTCCTAAGTCAAAATTGTCAAAATTTCCGTTAGAATTACTTTGGTTAGTATTTTGATTTCTACCCGCTGCAATAGCAGCATAGGTAGCTCCATTAACTCGCTGAATATTGTTAGCAGCGAGGGGAGTAGGTACAGATGAAACATTTGAAGCAGGGGCGATATTTGTACCTACGGGTACGAATGTAGAATTTGTTCCTCGCTGACCGTTGTTAACAGCAGAGGAATTTGTACCTGGTCGGAAACGTGGAGCGTTTCCTACCTGTCGGTTAGAACGAGATTGTAGGATCGCTTTGCGAGTCTTACATTCCCAAAAATTGGATTTGTGGTTTTCACCACAATTTGAACATTTAAATTTCTTAGGATCTTCCTTCACAGGACAGTCGTCCTTTGCGTGAGAGGAATCACCACAATTCATGCATTTAGCTGGCATGTAGCAATTTTTAGTTCCGTGACCCCATCCCTGGCACTTACGGCACTGAGTGAGGTTTTGGAAATTTCCTCCAGTCTTCCTGAAGTGTTCCCACTTCACTCGGACATGGAGCATAAGGCTAGCTTTTTCTAAGGCTTTAAGGTTGTTTAGTTCACTAGACTTGAAGTGAACTAAATAAAAATCATTAGAAATCCCGTTGCGCGATTCGCCAGGACGGGATTTCATTTTCATTTTGATTACTTGGAGTGGCACAACTCCAAGTAATTTAGCCAGTTCATCTTTGATCTGATCCAGGGATTCACCACTGGGCAGTCCTTTCATGACAACCTTGAACACACGTTCAGTTTTGGTGTCGTAAGTAAAAAATTTGTGCTTCTTCTCAGTAAGATACTTGAGAAGACATTTAAATCCGTCCAAGGTTTCAGCCAATACACGGCATTCACCCCGACGTCCAATTTGTAGTGAAAACTTAACTTTCACGAAATTCAAAAGTTCCATGCGAAGAGCATGGAAATCGGAACTGGTTATCACAATAGGGGGAATCTTTTCCTTCTTGGCATTAAGCCGGGAAAGTTTACTAGAATTTTTCTTGGATGATGGATCATTCTCATCATCCGTGAGCAAATCAAATTGATTACTCAAATTAATTTCTTCAGAAGGGGGGTCAAGAGTTTGCCCCTTTCTTTTGCATTCAGGCGCCATGGCGGCAGTAAATTTTTTATCCAAATCGACTTCCAAGCAGATTACTATAAGAATCTGAAGGATCGAAGAGGAATTTTCCAAATCGATATCCAAGAAGGATTACCTCGGGTAGGGTCCAAACAAGGATCGAAGAGGAATAAGAGGAGTTGAACAAGGTAGAAAATTTTTACAGGTTGAGCACTGAAAAGTGCTGTTTAAATTTGTTGTAGCTTTAGGTAGTAGTAACACTTCCTTAAGCAAAAAGCAAATAGATCCGCACGGCAAGAGAGCACGATGCGGACTGATTTGCTAATTTTGATATCATGCATAGGACTATGGGAATTCCATAGGCCTTAATAGCCATAACTGGTACACCTACCCTAGTCACTTTAACACTATTGGGTCATTCGTACCTTGTTCACGCCTAAGATTTTAACTCGTGACTTTGGCGTGAGAGGTATGAACATTAACCAAAATGTCGGGGCCGTCCCCGCCATGTACTTGTATTCATAAATACTCTTGGATTTCTACAACGAATTCACCTGACGTTCTTTTCGCAGGCTAATTGAATGCTTTTAAAAATTACGTTGAAATTCTCAACAGAAGCCCTTAAGACCATTCCAAAAATGGCCGCCACGTAGGCTTTAATTGCACTTCCACCTCAAATTTTCAATTACACAAATCACGGAAATTAGTGCCCCATTTCACCTGAAATTGCTACTGCATGTATGCTGCAGCGCTGCAAACGTTGAGTAACAGTTTCATTGTGGTACATGTCGTTGAAACTGATATGTGTGCACTTAAAGTTTCGAAGTGGGAGCGAGAATAAGGATCACACAGCGAAATACCTTAAATAAAACTTTCTAGAATTTACTAGGAGTTCTCTGCAGCATGTCCTTGAAATTACGCCCATTGATTAAATGGCAATGAAATTAATGTCGTGGAGAAGTTGATTGGAAAATCTCTTAGAATTCGCTCCTTTGCATTGTCGCCAATGAAAAGGACCGTTTTCACCCCCTCTCCTCACCAGTGTTGTGAAAATATCAAAAGATCTAATCTCACCAATGTGCATAATCTCATTTGAGTATCGTAAACCAAAAACTCAACACGCAAAAAACAGCCGATGATATTACAAGCTGTGATACGGTTGCTATGATATAATGCTAACAAAACTCCCTGGCTTCAATTCTCGCCAAACTGTGATTAGTGTGAGCTTCAAGATTTTTGCTGTACATCCGAACACGAAACGAAACTTCTATCATTGCTAGCAGCAGTAACTTCGTATCTGCCATCTGTGAAGCGTAAAGAAAGATAGCAAACAATGCTTTCTCTTTCTAAGAAAACGATGTGCAACGGAATCATTTTGGTGGTAACTCAACTCGTGGCTGCAATTTTACATGTTCTGAATAGTCTCGCAATATCAAAGGAGCTGGAAAAACAATATCATGCTTGATATTTTATTCCAATATCATGCGTGATATTCGGAGCCCGTGAGAGCGAAACAAAATCATTTGAGTGAGGATTATGCCATCACTGCTCCTCACTACGTCCCTGTGTATGGGAGATTTTCCTATGATTAAATATGAATCAAGATAATTTAAAACAAAAACGTTCACAGTGATCATTTTTGTAAATGCAATCGTTTTTGTGATATTTTGATAAAAATCAAAAATAAAAAAAAAATTTCATGAATTTCGCTTTTTAATAAATTTGGCGAGATCCTTCATATTCGCCTTCCTCAGCAACGAAATGGAAAGAGTAGGAATGTATTCGTATTGGATCATGCAAGCTGGGGTCCGAGAGGCAGGAAACTTCTCGATTTGAGAACTCGTTCAGGGGTTTATAGACTTCGAATTCAGTCAAAATTCCAGGATACTGACTGGCTCCACGCAAAAAAAAAACCGTTCCAAATTAGGGGAATTTACGTATTCTCGTCAATCTAAGCAGCGTCTGCACTTCTACTAGCATTTTCTCAGCGTCACGCACATATATGATGTGTCTGTTTGTTTACATTCATCTGCTGCTTGCTTCTCTATCCATTCCAATCGACAGAATTTTTCAAACGTTTTGAAAGCGTTTTTACAACGCTCCAAACTTCTCAGGTGAGTGTGACTATTGTCGGCAGCCTCTTTTTCGTCGGCAACCTTCCCATTAGAACTGCGTGTTAACCAGCTGTTCTATTATCGGCAACTCGAAATCAACCCCATTTTGTAGTGCGTATGCTTTATTTGAAGAAAAATGTAGCATTACTGGATTGCTCGATCGTTCAAATATAATCAGATTGAAGCTGAAAGGCTAAACAATTGTTTGGACACATTCAGGGAAGTGCGTTGATGGGAAAACATAGTGAAATTAACGTTTAAATTTTGGTTCCCGAAAACAGTCAATGGGTGCCGAAGCCAACATTTACCCTATATCAACTTCAGGTCATGAATTTCTGAACTGAAGTTAATTTTTCGTTTACGAATGTTTGTACATCACGAATGAAAATCATGGGATCGTGAACATTATTCTGCAAAATAAACGTAACGGTGAGCCAGTAAATGCATCACAGTCATAGAAACGTGAACTCTACACTGAAAACTAATCTTACTCACAGAGTGAGTCACTGTTACTCATTCGTATGGAGACATTTATAAAAGCGTAGGTTACTCATGCGCTGAGTTACCTACGCTTTTAGAAGGTTCTCCATATGAGTGAGTAACAGTGACTCACAACTGAGTAAAAGTGACTCGCACAGTGAGTTTGTTTAGTTTTCAGTGGATTCTGAAAATCATGGATTTGTGAACCTGATAATTGTGATGGACTGCCTTTGAAAAGTCAAATGATTTCGTTGCCTTGGTGGTACTTGAGCAGATGCTGTAATAGCTTCTGCCGGACCTCGGAGCCGATAAATTTGGATCCTTCCAATCTAACGATCTGCAGAAAATTCAACAGTTAATTCATCTATCCAAACTTGCAACCCATGTAAAACTCCCGAGCAAATCTTTTTCAACTCAACAATGGCAGGCATGCCAATTAAATGAGCCATCATTTCCGTTTTGGGTAAAATGCCGCACATTGAAGATCATTTTCATTTCGTGATAGTGACGAAAGCTGTTTTGCCAATATCGTCGTGAACGGTTGAGATTTTGCAGCCATCGTCAACTGGAACTTGCTTTGTAAGCACTGACCCCGCACAGCTTCGCCGCATCACAATCCCATCAAGAAGACCCCACACCAACCATTCATTGCAAACTCGCTTCCGGCCACCAACAACGACATCTATTGCTGTACAAATTTTATTAAGTGCAAAAAAAATCTGAAACGTAAATGACCACTCTCCTGGCATTAATGGGCGGCATTCATCATCTGATTGCTGCCATCTCAGAGCTTTCATCTCGCTAGCCGCTGCTATCTCACGCCAGGCTTAATGCTTCGCCGAAACAAACATTAGATGGGCAGTTACAAATTTGAGAGATGTCCACTTCACAGCGAGCTCATTAACCCTTTCAATTGATTTTTTCGCTTGTAAATCATCCCCAGTTACCAAATTATTCTGACAAGTTAACATGTATTTAGTCAAGTGCAATCAGCTCGCGGCTGCTCTTCGCCACCGTGAGAAAATCAAGTTACAGGCGATTAAATGACAGGAATGCAAATTGCTGTCAAATATTAACACATCAATTCCCTGCTCTCGCTCATCAACCCTTCCTCAGTCTCTAGGTAAACTTTCCCCACAATGTGTAATACTGATCGCAGGTCGGCGGACCATTGGCCTGCTAGGTCATGGGAAAACGGTGCAATTTGCGATTCTCGATGCACAATGAATGATGATGGAAGACGATCGTACACGGCCGATCAGACCGACTCAACTTCGTCAAAAGTGGATTTACTCAAAAGTGAGTTAAATTTTCCGGACAAAATCCGTGGAAACCCAGGAAAAACTTCTCTAATTTGAGGAAAATCGATGAAAATTTTACTCAGTCTAGGAGAATATTAATAGGTGAAGTGAAACCTCTATCGATCCGGATAAGTCAACTCACTTTTGACGAAATTAAGCCGACTCGACCCTTTTGAGTCGGTCTGATCGATCGTGTAGTTGTTGGTGGTGGTTATTAAACTTTTATGGATTTATTGTTTATGCGACCGTGGTTTGCGCGCTCATCTGGAGAAAGCGTTTGATCCCGAACGCAACCTTCGATTGTTGAGAGGTTCCTTACGTTTCGAAGATAAAAACATTTCCCCATGTGGCAGCTTGATTTACGACGGCCAAGAAGGCCACCACCGGTCACAGGAAGACGTCAGTCATCATATTGCGGGAAAGTGCACTGCGTCGTCGTCATCATCCGTCAGGAAACATGCGTTGTTTGCAAACCGACTGTAACCGAAAGGAAAAACACATTCCGGATCCAGAAAGACAGGTCCCGATCAATAATATTTACAATTGTTGCGGTGCGACTGATTTGCATGTACGTTCGTTGTTGACTTCTGGCTGCTGCTTTTTTGTGACGTGTATTTTGAATTGCGATTGCAGTCTCTTTCTCGCTGGTTACTTGAAATTTACATTTTCACTTCAAGCAACCGCCTTGCGTTTGTTATTCAGTCTCATAAAGTTGCATGTAGATTGATTTTGATGAAGTGTTGCAACCAGCACGATGCTGCCATTGGCGTCATTCCACTTATGGGAATGCAAAGCTGTGTCCCGCGGGAAATTAGATTTAAATTGATTGAGCGCATGTTGTTTCGTTCAATCGAATTGATACGTTCGATAGTCTAAATGTTTGTACTAGTGTTCAGTTAACTTTTCGAATCTCGAAATTGAAGGCATCTTCAACCAGAGATCAAAAGGAATTCAGACATAGAACTAGTCCAAAGCATTGAATCAGATTCAAGTAGGCACTGCCGTTGGGAAGTTCTGTACCTTGTATGTATGTAGTTCAGCTCTCTTCTTTGCATTCTGGACGTAGCTCTGTGGTCCAACGTCAACCGCTCCTGGAACCGCTTCAACACTCTGGAGACGGTTGAATGGTGAATGTTCAACATTTTTCCCAACTGCCGGTGCGACAGGTCAGGAAATTCCAGGTGTTTGGAAAGAATTTGTTCTCTCAACTCGCGTTGGTTCACCTCCATTTTCGTTGAATCGAAAAACACGACTTCGAGTTTGACAGCATGTAGACAATACACATCAATGAGAAAGTGTGCAAAATTTGGTTGATTTTCACCCAATGGTAAAAAAGTTATGCCCTGTTGAATGTGTCGCAATAATTTCGTATTCGCCCTTTAAAAGCGCACCTACAAAGCAAGACCATAATGGAGGTGGCTGGGTTCGATTCCCGGTCCGGTCTAGGAATTTTTCGGGTTGGAAAATTTCTCAACTTCCCTGGGCCATAGAGTATGATTGTACTTGCCGTACAATTATACTAATGCAGAAATGGTACAGGCATAGAAAGCTCTCAATTAATAACTGTGGAAGTGCACCTAGAACACTATGTTGAGAGCACGCAATAAGCTAATATGCGATAAGCAATAAGTTTTAAATGCGAACAAGAAGAAGAAGAAGATGCCTTAAATTGAAACATTTGAAAAAAATGTCTTCAACAAAGTTGTAACTGTAAGGAATCCCCTCATTTTGGTGTCAATTAATACTAGGGTGGTTCTTAAAGGGTGTCCACGATGAAATTGCCACACTATGAAATTGCTCTAACTTTTTAACCGTTGGGTAGAATTTAATGAAAATTTGGGTGGATTTAGTTCATAGTGCATTATTTACATCCTGCAAGTTTTAAAGTCCTGTGATCAAAACTCGCGGAAATGGAGTCGAAAGAACAGCTCGTGCGTGATAAAATCTTGCGCATTCATCACGAGAACAAGGATCTCTCGCATCGTTCCATCGCTAAAACGTTGGGAATCGCGAATTCCACGGTGTCGCGAGTGATTAAGCGGTTTGAGGAACGGTTGACCACCGATCGGAAGCCCAGAAGTGAAGGAAAAAGTATTCCGTACAACACCAAAAATCACAACCGCGTAGTTGGGGCCTTCAACCGAAATCCGAACGCCTTCGTTAGGGATGTGGCTAAGAAGCTGCACCTAAGCCGAAGTTTTGTCCAGAAGGCCAAAACTAAGGCTGGGCTTCGAACGTTCAAGGTACAAAAGGCCCCTAATCGCGACGAGAAGCAGAACAAGTCCGCCAAAACCCGTGCCAGGAAGTTGTACCTCAACATGCTGACGAAAGTTGAATGCTGCATCATGGACGACGAAACATATGTGAAGGCCGACTTCAAACAGATCCCCGGCAACCTGTTTTTCACGGCCAAGGATAAGTTCAGCGTTCCGGAGCATGTCCGCACTAAGAAGATGTCAAAATTTGCGAAGAAATTCCTGGTTTGGCAAGCCATCTGCACGTGCGGGAAGCGGAGTGCACCTTTCGTGACCCAGGACACGATGAACGGACAGGTGTACATAAAAGAGTGCCTCCAGAAGCGGCTGCTTCCTCTCCTGAAGGCCCACAACGTCCCAACAATCTTCTGGCCGGATTTGGCCTCATGCCACTACTCCAAGGACGTGCTGAAGTGGTATGCGGACAATAAGGTCAATTTCGTGCCGAAAATGTTCAACCCTCCCAACACTCCGGAGCTCCGCCCCATCGAGAAGTACTGGGCGATTATGAAGCAGCACCTTCTTAAACGACCTAAGGTAGTGAAGACAGTCGAGGAACTGAAGAAAGTATGGGTTTACATGCAAAAAACGGTTGATTCACAGGTTGTGCAGAATCTTATGGCCGGGGTTAAGGCCAAGGTGCGGGCATTTGCGTATGGACTGTAAATAAAATACGAGCAAAATGGTAAAATGAAGTTTAATAGTTATTTCTCAATCCCTGAAAATTTGATGGCAATCGGATGAAAACTCGAATTTTGCGAATCAATTTTGTGTGTGGCAATTTCATCGTGGACACCCTTTATTCTCATTGAAATAAAAATAGCTTTTATTTGCAGAAATAAAGGTATACATTTTTCAGTAAAGTTGTAGCTCAGCTAATTACAAGCAACTTTGTTCAGGGCAACTTTTTTGTATCTCTTAAATTGACCGATTAAGAGCAATTTTCCTCAAGTGACTTAGAGTGTCTCTAAAAAAGCAGTTTGTTCGCTCTTTTTTTTTGTAATTTACACTTTTCGCCCTTTTCAAATGTCAATATCTCTGGTTGGGGCAAACATATAACATCTTTAGACGATATTTAAAAGGGCGTATAATATTATACACATTAAAAAAATAGAGATACATATTAGATATTCTTAAAAAAACTTTCCTATTTTTGAAAATAAAGACATATGTGATTGAGCAAAGTAGTAGCTGAGTAAATTTCATGCAATTTTGCTTAATTCACTAAATAGAACATTTTTTTCTATCTATTAACGTTCTCATTTTAGAGACTTTTTTTTCAAAATTGACTAAGGGTGTTCCTGAAAAATTAAGTTTTTGGCACTAGCTTTTTTTTTATTTAAAATTTATCATGTTCAAGGAACTTTTGAAGCTTCTTAAGATGCATGTTTTGTAACAAAATTAGACTGAATCTCTTTTTATAATGAAGGTATACCCAATTATGTTTAAAAAATGAATACAGTAAACTGTCCATAACTTGATAAGGAATGGACCATCGAGTTATAGAATTAACGACTTATAGAATGATTAAAATATTTTTTTTTTTCATCATCT
Organism: Ochlerotatus camptorhynchus; assembly: GCF_037179485.1. Lineage (NCBI taxonomy): Eukaryota > Metazoa > Arthropoda > Insecta > Diptera > Culicidae > Ochlerotatus > Ochlerotatus camptorhynchus. The sequence continues at coordinate 2,705,269 of NW_027040513.1, read as the reverse complement.
ATAATTTTATGAATAATACCGAAATACTTCATTTACTCGAATATTTGGCGTTATTTACCCATATGAATTCGAAAGGTGGTTCTCCTCGAAGTTTAGAACAGTTAATTTATAATATTAAACCAATTTGACAAAATACGCAATAGGGCTGCCAGTTCTTGAAATTAAATTTGCGATGAAATCAAAAGTTCTAACATCAAAAAAAAAAAAATACCAGTTGTGTATGCAGTTCAATTTGATCTAAAATTATTGAATCATTTGATGAGATTTGAACACTTCAAGTCTTCTCTGAGCACATCTGGAACATTTCTGGATGTGGTACTATCGCCCTAAGGGTGTCCGGCCATTAGGCCGAATGGTCATTAGCTGAGACTTAAATAAATTTTGATAAGTTTCCTTACACAGTTATGTTTTTCAGATTTTAAACACTTAGATATTTGTTCAGACTATTTTGACATAGAAAACTTTTTGAGAGATCTCGGATTTCGATTTTTTTTTTCCGGAATAGAAGAAATTTCATCCATCCCCTGAAATTTGAAAGAGTCAAGTTTGGCAATCAATCCTTCTTGCAAACATGAGAAGTTCTTTCGAGTTTTACTGGTTTTGTTATTTGAAAACTTCTCATGTTCTAAAATCTCTCCATGTCCGTAATATTTTAAAATAAAGCTTCCTGATTATCTTGAATATGTTTATTAATGGAGGATCATAACATTTTCTTAGCATGACATCTTTTTTTTTGTTTATCAATTTATTTTATAAGGCTCAACTGAATTAGCTTTACAGAGCTGAAACTTCTTGTTCACTATACAAAAAATCGTAAAACTATCGTCAAAAGGTACAACACACTAACGGGAGCCGCTTCCAGTGGTTTCATTGTATGGCAGATTCGACAACGGGGGTCAGAGCGCTTCCATTGCAGCAATGGACGCAAAACGTGGTCAGCACTCACACATTCATCACGAAACGGTTGCCTTCCGAAGTCGACGACGCATCGACTGAAAGAACTGCTGATAAAGAACAATGAGGAGGACCACACAATGGTTGCTGCCGAGTAAACAGACGATCGCGTGACACACATTGAAAGTGGTCTGCTGCTTCTGTCGATAGCCGAGTGAACACGGGCATGACATCAAATATATTATATTAACAATATGATCCACTCTTTCGCTTAGCTGCCGAACCAAATTTTTAGCGATGAAAGCACCTCTGTGGCCAAAATGGCTACCAATTTATTTGTTTATCTTCACGAGGGGTTAACCAAATGAAAATTTGTTTAATATTTCAAATGAATGTATTTCAGCATAGTGTTTTATTTGATGACAACAGTGACATGTTAGACAAAAGTAATATTCACAATGTAATTAATGAAAATAATGTGACTCTTACTTTTGTAATAAGTGCTATATTCATACCCCTCGATTGTAATTGAAATTAACAAAACATGAAATTACAAGTCCAATAATTCGGTTAACGATTATGCGTAAAGATTTCTCCAGTTCGATTAAATATTTATCGAATTTTCAATTATTCGAGCGCGTAACCGACATCCCTTCTTATTTCTACTTTTTGATTTACCGCAGTAGAGAAGAACCATGACGTGAATCAGGATCATAAATTCGCCGTGTTAAGCGTCTTTCTGCTAAAGGCTAAGATTTACCAACTTGTTGAGAGAAGGAGTTTAGCGAGAAAAACTAAAAAGGGGAGGAGCTTTAGCTGGGTGGACACTAGAGTGATGCAAAATTTGAAATGTTCGCATCAACAGTGCTCAAACGGTTCCAATTAGGGTCCTGATTAGCCTCTGAAAGTTTAAACTCATTTGATAAGAAACCGGCTTGGCACAAACCATTTAAAGTTCATATGGAAATTACTGTGGGAAAACCAAACTATTTGTTCATTGTCTTCTAACCTTTTTCCATATTATACTGTTAACTTGTTCTATTACTATTCTTATGGGAAATTTTATCAGCTTCAACTTTGCACAAGATCGATTATCAACCAAGTGTCAAACTGAATAGTTATTAATTATTTAATTATAATTATACCCCGTTCACATTACAGCCTATATCACGTAATATAGGCTGTCTTGCAATGAGCACTCATACATAGGATTTCCGGTGAAAACTAGATGTATGAGTGCTCATTGCAAGACAGCGTATATCACGTGATATACGCTGTAATGTGAACGGGGTATAAGAGATTGATAATCTTATGGCATGATTAAGCAACTGTACTGCGGGCAACACTGTATTCTGCAGTGTGACATAGTAGCCATTATTTTTTTTCCTCTATTATTCGCGCCAGAAACACCAATGTTGCCTGCTGAACAGTTGATGGAGCATAATCATAAGACATCAGTAACTTGAATCATTAATAACTTCTGTTTCTTACATTTGATCGAAAAGTGGTCTTCAACAAAGTTATAGCTGAGAAATTTTCAACAAGCGCAGCTATCATTTTCTAAAGCAGGGTGAACTGGTGAATTATGAGATATATATGAAGCGAAATTATGGTTCAAATATTGGGAGAATAATCAGGATTCAATTTGGAATCGTTTGAGCACTGTGGAGCGAAATTTCCAAATTTTGCATCAGTCTAGTGGACACTGATACTCTGCAGCCTTGCAACCTGTCACAGACACCAGTTCAACCCCTGTCCAGCAGCAGACGGGCAGAGACTCTTGCGAGTGTCCAATAATTGAACCGAAGAATATGAAATTGTCCGGTCCGATTTGCTGATCCAGCTGCCTATACGTCATCATCATCTTCCAAAGGCTTTTAGCCTGTACTACCATCGGCCCTTTTCAGGGTCACCAAAATTTTCCAAAAGAGTTAAATTTCTGAACATGTCCCAACTAAAATTCATATGAAATTATACTCACTTTAAAAGTTTCCTACGATTTCGCTTCCAGAGAGTTAACAAATTCCTTTGAATTCACATTTAAAATTATTTGGCGTTCAAGTCAGAACTCTCCTGGCATTATTTTCCGGGTGCTTTTAAAGTTCTCCTGGACATATTTTCAAACTTAAAAGTAATCTCTCGATTCTAATCTAATCTAATCTAATACAAACGCAGCCAGTACAAGAAAGCATCCTGGAAGATGATTAGGTTAGATGAGGTCTAACATTTTTTCTTGTCTAATTGATGTTTACAGCATATTTGAGATATGATATAAACATCAATACGTCCAGGCCTACTGCGTTGTATTTGCCGCAAAGATGATTCTTGGAAATGAATGGGAACATTTCTTGAATCTACAGGGGTGGAAGGATGCGTGGACATACCGAACCAAACGCTCCGAGCTACTATGTGTAGTTGTGTGTAATTTGTAAATATTTGTGAAATATTGAAGAATCATAAAATAATGCAATGGAAGGATCTTACCGAATTCCTTAACGCTTAAAACCTTCGTTGGATGTATCCACTCCTTGTTTATCATGGGGTTTGGGATGCAGTTCCTGATCCGCCAGCCCATCATCGGGCTGGAACCGCAAACAAGCAAATCAATTGCCTTCTCGCTCTCCTTCGTTGTGAGTGGCTCCGATAGATACGCGCCCATTTTGGCTTGCAGGCAGCATCACATTGCAGGAAAAAACTTGCACGTTCGACTTTAACCTACTTCCACTGGATATCACCGTTACCTTCTGGACTCATTTTGTAACTTCCGGCTTCCGGATTGTTATGCACTTGTAACTAAACCCAAACGGACACGATTCAACTGCGTTGCTTTTTCGCAACGTTTCACGGCGGCTTCGATCCTATTTTTTTTTAAATAACCAAACATAGCACTAACAAACACACGCGAAATTATTGAAAAAGTTTTCAGGTGTCCAAAATGCACCAGCTTAAGGACTTATTGCACTAAATTTTCAATAAACATCTCGGAAAATAAAGCATCAGCAAATTCAAAACACGTCAGTTTCAATCAGACTTAATAGTAATCTCTCGATTGTTACAAAACTAGAACGATGTTTTAGCGGTGCCGATGGTGTAGTGGTAAGCGTGATTACCTCTCACCCCAGCAGGCCTGGGTTCAATCTCAGTCGGCGCCGCCGGGATGTTCTGAGGCATAACATCTCTGATCACGCCGTTGGTCCCCGGTTCATGAGTTGATGGGTCGATAGGTAGGGTCCAGGTGTGGAAGCCGCCTTCCTGGCGTCGGTAGCATTGGTGCTCAGCACGGAAAACAAGATCGACGGAAAACAAATTGAAGGAAAAAAAAAGAACGATGTTTTGAAGCCAATGAAATTTCGCTTGCTGCATTCCTTGACATTGAAGGTGCATTCGATAATTCATCTCACGATTCAATGACTACAGCTATGATGAAACGTGGTTTCGATCAAAGCATTGTAAATTGGATCAATGAGATGTTATCAAAAAGAGACCGAAAATGATCCATTTGATTTACTCGGAAATTGTGAAACCCAGTATTACTTATGGTGCATTGGTCTGGTGGCCAAAAACAAAAGAGAGTGTTGCTCAGAGAAAGCTAGGAAAACTACAAAGGTTAGCAACTCTTTCAATAACAGGTGCAATGAGAAGTACACCATCGAAGGCATTGGATGCTTTGCTTTATATGCTACCATTGGTTCAATTTGTACAATTAGAAGCTAAAAAGTGTGCTCATAGGATTACAAGGTCAGTGAAACTCTTTAAAGGAGACCTTAGAGGACATCTTACGATTCTAAAAACTTGTACTATCAACTCTCTAGTAAGGAACAACGAAGACTGGATGGAGAAAAGATACAATTTCAATCGACTTTTTCAAGTAGTTGACCCTGGGCGTAATTCATGGCAATTTGGTGGTCCGATTCTTCGTCCAGGATCGATTGTTTTTTATACAGATGGCTCAAGATTGAACAATCAAGTGGGAGCAGGAGTAACTGGCCCAGGGATAGACATATCGGTTCCTATGGGCAGATGGCCAACTGTGTTCCAAGCTGAAATCCAAACAAATTTTAGAGTGTTCTATTATATGTTTGCGTAGAAACTATAAGAGTTCAAATATATGCATAATGTCTGACATTCAAGATGCTCTAAATGCCTTAAAATCGGGGACATGTACATCAAAACTTGTCTGAGAGTGTGTTCAATCACTTCAAAAATTGCTTTATCATAATCAAGTTGGATTCCTGGTCATTGCGGGATTGATTGAAATGAAAGAGCTGATGCACTAGCAAGACTCGGATCTTCTCATAAGTTCATAGGGCCAGAGCTCTTTTGTGGCTTATCGGCTGCATCTCTTGGAATGGAGCTAAAAGCCTGGGAATCTTCAAAAGTGGAGGAAAACTGCAAGAATACTTCCATTGCTAGGCAGTCGAAGCGATTCATCAATCCAGACATTTCTGTGACCCACAAAATCCTGGAATTTTCTAAGAAAGATCTTAGCATATATACAGGTTTTATAACAGGTCATTGTCCGAGCCGTTATCACTTGAACCTGATTGGAAAACTTCAAGATGATGTATGTCACTTCCTTGGCATAGAAAAGGAAGATTCTGAACATTTGCTATGCCACTGTCCGGCAATTCTCAATAAAGGCGTAAGTTCTTCGACAAGAGGCGATAGAACCCTTTGACATTTGGAGAACAACTTCCTGTAAGGCAGTGCACTTTATTCGAATGTGGATAATGCTATTAGTCAAACAATGGCGATCACTCCAAATAATAGTGATACGGCATCTTGAAACAGCAAAAAAAATAATAATGGGGAATAGGGTTAACTATCCCATTTCCGGCCTATTAAGAACAACCCGCACTTAGTTTTTCTTAATCTAGTGTAGTTTAGCACCACACGGAATGTTATTATTACTGATGGCTTCCAAATTTATTTACCTTTCCGTACGTACCGTAAGATTTTATAAAGAGAAACAAATTGTTGGGATATTGTTAAAAGTCTAGCACTGCTTCTTGACGTCAAACTCGGCCTACGGATTCTAAACTCGGCCTAAAGCATTGAAACGCCAATGAATTCACTTCGGCCTATCGGATGAAGATAAAAATTGATTCGGTCGGAGCGCTTCCGTTGTTTTTGGGAATAATGGGTGCAAACATTCATATCACGCGTTCTTATTGGCTTATTTGATGTTTTCTGCTTGATAGGCAAAAAATGGGCGCAGTGATGAATACACCCGACAAGGATTAAACAAATAGTAATCCTTCTTTTAGCATTCTTCCGAAGTATTCTCTGGAATTTTCCATGGAACTATGCTCCTTATTCTTTTCCCCAGACACTTCTTGAAATTATCCTCAGAATTCGTTTAGAAATTTTCTTTGAATTTCCTTGCAGTTCCTATGAATTTTTATTAAAATTTCCTTCGAATCTCATTCAGGCTTTATTTGAAATCAACTCAGAACTACCATGGACTTCTGGTTCTGGTTTTACATAGAATCTGGAATTCCTCAGAGCTACCTTGAAAGCAGATTGTACTTAATGTTTTCCTCGCAGTTCTTCCCAGAACTCCCTTGAAATGAGGTCCTTAGAAATTATCATCAATCATTCTAATAGTTAATAGTTAAATTGGTTACTAAGAACCTGCATGTTCTGCCCAAAGTTAGTATACATTATACGTACCTACCACTGCGTTGGAAATCTACAGACATTTTTGCGAAGAAGTTGTATGATGTATGTAAACCTATATCTCCAATATAACCTTAAGTCGTCATTCGTTATAACCTTACCATTATAACAATGCCATACATCCTTCCCGCCTCTCCCTCTCTATGCAAAGCAAACACAAAATCTCGTTTGAACTTTACTACCCTTTCCCCTTTCACGCTATTCATCCTTTGAACAAAGCCAAAACTTTTAAATATAAACCAATTCACACTAATCAACCCCATTGTCCCTGGGGTGTTCTTTTCATAAAGCCGCACCGTGACATGATGGAGCAGCTGCCGTGAATCCAGTTGCCCGTCGACGTCGCCGTCGCCGTCGCTTGGGAAAATGCCACGGATAGAACTTTTTAATTACCAGAAGTGGTGCGAGCTCCTCCTTGTGTTTTCCCATTCGATCTCGTGGCATCAAGCCTAATACCGGCAGAGTTCTACTCACAAGCCGGTCGGTGGAAGTATCGCGAAAGGTGCGCATACAGGCGAAGGTAAAAATAATTTAATTAATACCCAATTAAAATGGCAAAATATGTTGTTACTTGCAGAATGCATGCAAGCGAGCAAGTAAGCTGGTTTGGAGGCCATGGAAAGAGATTTTCCTTGGAAAAGAAATGGGCGGCGGATCGAGAAACACAGCAGCATCTTTGTAGGCGACAGCTGCTGTGGGATGCGGTCATGACGTAGCTTCAGAGACAGATGTAAACCATTTTTCATGGCAATTTCTCCGACGACTTCAAGGTGCCACTTGCGATGGAAATGCGTTGGAAAATTGTCCCCCACATCTGTTGTTACTTCCTTCCTCGATACAAGGCCGAGGGAAAAACCAAACTATTCTGGTAACAACTGTCCGGATCAATTGCCACCGCTGGCCGAGATTATCAAACCCATGACAAAAGGGCTTCCCAAACTCAAATACCTTTAACGCAACCGGTCATAATCGGTCAGCTCGGCGTCATCCACATCCGATACGTACGTAATAGCCATATACCTAACCTAGATGGTTTATCCAAAGCGTCTCCTCCTCCTTTTCGTGTTTTGAATAAACGACGGCGACGCGCAAGCACACACATGTTCACACCGGCTCACCAATAACCCATTAATCCATCAATCAATCTGTCAATCACTGACCGACCGGAGAGCATTTTCGGATTCGTGTTGAATTAGACCATAAACAAAACGAGAGACGCACGACCGAAATCTCATCATCAAGTTGGACACGCACCGATCGTCGGGTCGGGTTCAGGGGGAAGATTATAACGTTTCGTCAAATGGGAATCGCCAGCGTAACGAGCTGTTATGTAGATCGGAAAAATGTTACTTTTTGTTGTTGTCTCGGATGTTGTAATTATGCCGCCGCTTTTGACGGTGTGTGGCTGGACATTGACCTATGAAGGGGTGGAAATCGATTGGCTGGAATGATTTCCGTATTTTCCAAGCTTTCCCCAAATATTATTTCAGCTTTTTTGGAAGCATCTCCCTGGAACTCGGGATTTTTAGCAGAGATGGCATATCCCAAGAGATTTCGGCGAATACTTAGATTAGTAAATCTTACTATGTATTTTTATTAATTCTGGCACTGCTCCAACGATTCCAGTTTCACACAATTGTATGAACAAAACATAATAATCTAACAATCTTTTAAAAAAATCTTTGTTTGGAAAAGTCCTGATCACACAACTCGCCCTTTGCCTCTATTTTTCGAGAGGATGTTTTTTCACAAAATAGAATGTTTTCACTGCAGATGACTTCTAACTTTATTAACCTTTCCGTACGTAGCGTAAGATTTGGTAAAGAGAGAATCAGATTGTTGAGATATTGCTAAAAATCTAACAATGTTTCTTGACCCCAAACTCGGCCTTTGGATTCTAAATTCGGCCTAACGCATTGAAATGCCTTTGAATTCACTTCAGCCTATCGGATGACGATAAAAATGGATTCAACCGGAGCGTTTTTGTTTTGTTTTTGAGAATAATGGGTGCATACATTCATATCACGCGTTCTCATTGACTTCGTTCGGTAGCTTTTTAACTAAAATATCGTACCAAACGCATAATTGACTTGTTAACTCTGAAATCATGGATTTATTTGAAGTTTTCTGCTCGATAGGCCCAAAATGGGCGATTAGGCCGAAGTAGTTCTCTACCTAATTCAATTTATGACATAACTAGATCATTTTTTAAGGATCATAGAAGAATAATAGGAGGCGACCCCAGCGTAGTGGTTAGCATCCATACCTCTCACGCCAAAGTCACGAGTTCAAACCTCACCCCCGGACAAGTCACGAATCTAATCTAATCTAATCTAATCTAACACCAACACAGCCAGTTCTTGATAGCATCCTGGAAAGTGATAAATATACCTACATCATTTTTCTTGTCTATTTGATATATGTTTCACATCGAAGATGCGTCACACATATCAAAACGGCCAGGCCTACTGTGCAGCATTTAAGGGGCAAGATGATTCAGAAAACATCGGGTCTGTTTAAATTGAAGATTAAAACAAGATACTTCAGAATCCAATAAATGGATGAAACGTGGACATCTCGTACCGTACGTTCCGATTTTGGTAATTATATGATTGGTTGGTCGTTGGAAGCATCAAAACTAGAAAGGTTAAGTGATGCTCCATTTTCTTCTGACAATTGGGACATGAGCACTAATTCTTGTCCTAGCCTTTTATGGCTTATGGCTATAGCGCCATTACTCGCTTTCTGAAAAGAGAAGAGGGAAAGGAAATAGAGAAGGACAAAGGTAAAAGTATTATGTGAAATCTATGAACTATATTTTTATTTGAAATATACAATATATAAATGCATAACGGCGCGGTGTTCACTACCCGAGTCTAAAAGTAACAAGGACTAAAATGTGATCCTTAGATTACTGGAAAATCCTGATTTCCTAGTTTGAAGTTGTCACGACTAGGGTTCGGTGGTAGATCTTATACCAGTAACGCACCACAAAAAGGTGATCTCCCAACGTTACTGGTTTGAAAAGATAAAAATTTACAAAATGGAACGAATTTACCAAGATTAGCCAATTGAACCTGAAGGCTGCCTGAAATGTGTTGATGTAGAATTCCAAATTGTAGACGAAGCTTGACAAAGATCAACATGAACTAGTCCGGTTTATGGTAGTTGCCCGGAATGTCTTCCACCGATTTGAGATAAACAAATGTTCGGATGTATGTAGTCGATTTTTGATGTGCATTGACAAGCCTTTTCGTGGTCAATAGTCCGGTTCAACGCTGCAACTCAACGAATGATGGAATCACCCCCGGACAAGTCACGAATGACCCAAAAGTGTTGAAGTGACTATGATAAAAAAAAACAAAAAAGAATAATAATGTATTAAATACTATACAACATTGGTACAAATCTTGGGAAAAATTATTTATTATTTGAATAGTAAGTAGATCAAAGTAAAAAGAAGGTTTACAGAGTTAGAAGGAAATGCTATACTAATATCATCATGAACCATTAGTACGATAATTTATTAGCTAGAGAAAGTTCTGAAGATGATAGACTGATAGTTTCTTTAGAGTATTTCAGTTAAACCGAAGACAACAAATCATTTGTTCTCTTCGGTTAAACTCAGGGCGGGAGTAACCGCCAACAATGCAGCTGATAGTACAGCTCGAAACACCACCCTACTCCTTCTCTCTGGGATGACTACGTTGGTCATGACAAGAGCAACAAACAATAGTTGGGTAAAGAAGAGTTGCATTATAACACACCATCGCCTGGAAATGCTTTTGGCAACGTGGGGATTTAGGTAATGATAAACGTCATTAGAACTATTCCACAGCCGCAGACAGTGTATGAGCAAGTCAAACGCGTACTTTTTTGCCTGTGGACTTGAGGAAATACCTCAAGTCCCCTCATTCATCAAGTGAGATAGGCAAAGGAGTGCACGTTCGATTAGTATTGTCACAACAATGGCGCTTCGCTCAATTTCAACTTCTGTTAAATTTTCACGTATGAAAGGAAAAACACTTTGATTAAATGGCTACTATAGCTTTCTGAAACATTTCCAATTGCTCGCATGGGAATACAACTGAAAAGTATGGCACGGCCATTGGTTCTTGAAGTCTCCAATGGTGACTATATTGTTACATAAAACAATGTTGTTCGGAATTATTAAATCATACGCAATCATTACCATATGTTTTACTTGTAAGTTACAAGAGGAAGAGGAGGTGTCAAAGGCATGGTGATCCTGCTTTTCCCGGTGCAAACCTAACATTTTACCCTGTTGTTAATATTCAGCTAAAAACGAAAGTGTTCAACTATATTTTTTTTTTAATTTGGCCACGTGTTAATTTTTGAAGTTATTGCTCATTTTTAAGGTAAGTAAGCCGAGTGATTTTTGACTGAATGGGTCATTACACCAATAGTAAACAGTGAGAGATGGAATTAATATACAAATGAGACCTAGGGATTTTTTTTAGATGTCGGAGCAACATTCCGTAGTCTATACTGAATGTACCATGCGTTCTATTCGACTTAACACAAAACACTTTAATTAAAGAAGAAGATCATGGAGACTATTCTCAAGCGAAATGCGAAAAATGGTAAATTTTGTGATTCGGCTAAATTAAGCTTCATAAAACAAATCCCATTTCAGCTAAGCCTTTTTCTTCCATCGGAAAATAATAGATATCATGAATGTACAACGAAGATTAAGATTGTTCTCAAAGAAAGGATGAACAATTTTGTGATATTTAATTTTAATATGGATTATGTCTAACGTCCATCATTCCAACCATACATTATGCCTAAGCGGCACCGGTGGTGTAGTGGTAAGCGTGATTACCTCTCATCCCAGAAGGCCTGTGTTTAATCCCAGTCGGCGCCGCCGGGATGTTCTGAGGCATAACATCTCTGATCACGGAAGTAAAGCCGTTGGTCCCCGGTTCATGAGTTGATGGATCGATAGGTAGGGTCCAGGTGTGGGAGCTGCCTCTCTGGCATCGGTAGCATTGGTGCTCAGCTCAGCACGGAAAACAAGATCGACAAAAAACAAATCAAGGGAAAATACATTATGACTATCGTACATTATGCCTATCGTATTTATGCTTAACGTATGTATGCCTAACGTCCTTATGCCTAAAGTATTTATGCCAAACGTCGTGAACCCATGTGTGGAGAACTTAGTCTAAAGTAAAATAATAATAACTGTTTGTCTAAAAGTTGAACCGATTTGCAGCTTTGGACAAAGTTGTTCCACTTAGTATACTTAATAGACTGCCAGCGAAAATGGTAATTTTTAATTTCGCTAACAAACCATACACAAAATGTTTATTGCCTCGAAAAATGACCCTATGCTAAATTTGAGCTCAATCGGACAAACGCATCAAAGTTTGATTTTTTTCACTCTCAAAAATCTCCCCAGGGGGGGTACATGAAATTTCGGAAATCAAAAATTTTTTTTTTTATGCCGATTGTCTTAAAAATGCATAAAACGTCGAGATTTGGTGTTATCTCGAATTTTTTTTTTATTACAAAAATCGGCTTTCTGGGGCTTAGAATTTTTCCATGAGTTCTATATGGAATATAGAAGATTGATGAGTCGGCTTCTAAAACTGTTCATAATTGTCTCCAACCTGCTTATATAGCGAATTAAACCACCATTTAGGATCTAATACGAAATAATTCACTAGGGTGGTCCAATTATTCTTCATTAGGGTGGTCCAAAAATTCAAAAATATATGAAAATCCACAACTTTTCATCAGAAATTCCTAAAACCAATTGTAAAAATATCTTGAATTGCGTTAATCTGTTTTTTTTTTTTGGAATCATGAGTTTTACACAAGAGGAACATTTGCCTGAAAAGATGAAATTGTTTTATACTTTGCCATATATTTCCTTATTAGCTACACCAAATCAGATTTCCTGGTACTCTTATAATTTTTTCGATGATCTTCAACTAATTGTAAAATGCACTGCTTTTGATCTTAATCCGTTGATAGTTTTGAATTGTATGTTTTAATCAATGCTATACCACGCTCTGCGTTATCATTAACTACTTCCAAACATTGAACCCGTCTTTTGGCATTTTTAAACTCGATGGAACTACTCCACTGCTCCATATCGACATTCAGCAACGACTTCGGAATTTGGAGAGCTTTGAATAAGTTTTCAATACCACTGCTGCCTTGTACAAACGAGTGTAGTTCAATCGTTGACATATCGTTGGATTCAACAATGGATCTGGCTGTTATGTTTTTATGAGTATCTGTAAAAAAAAATCATTAGAAAATTAAATGCAAATGTATCAATTAAAGCATTTACCTGATAGAAGTAAGGCTTTGATGACCTTTTTCTTAACCGGGAGTTCTGCATTTTCGTCGAACAGACATAGTCCGATAAGGCTGTTGTCCAAATATTGCAAGTGAGTTAAAATTCCTTTATGTACTGCTTTCGCAACGTCTTCATCAACAGTTTCATATTCCTTCAATATTTTTAACAGTTTCAGATCGTTGTTGGGTGCCATCGCAGCACACGGAGAAAGAAACCAACTTTTCAAATAAATTTTTACAATGAACACACAAAATCGAGCTAGTTGATTTTTAGTTTTATCTGGTAAAGCAAATTCATGCTGAAGAACAAACATTTTCAAAGAATAAATGATTTTGGCCATCCACCTTGCATTGTGGAACGCACCAGGAGCTCTTATTTGTAATTTTTCATTGATTTTTCCACCCAAATATAAAATGGCAAGTTGTAGAACCTCTCGGTAATCACCACGGTGGTGTTGCTCTCTAATTTGTTTTTCATAAAACTCCAATAACGCCAATCTTTCTATTTCCGAAATAGCTATTTAAAAAAAATCATCATCCATACCTGAGTGGTATGAAGTCTTTTCCAAAATGTGCCATTTTGATTGGAATTCCTTAAAAATCTCAACATTTGGAGACTTTGACGTTTCAAATTTCAGAATTTTAAAAGCTTTGCCAAGTAGCAGTTCATGTATGTGGTGTCTACAAGGGAGGCCTGTAAGCTGCCTCTTAAACAATTTGTCCAGGTACTGACACGCACCTTTTTTTTCTACCGGTGTTTGATGCAGTAGTATCAAAAGATGTAAACATAATTCTGAAAACAAACGATAAAATAGTCAGAATTCTGAGGTGAACATACAAGATTTAAGATCATACCTGTCCGCAAGCCCCCATTCGACGACTGCTTTGTACACCGCTTCTGCCTGTTGTGCCCCCGTAGAGTTTTCGATGGGTGGAACAGCCAATAATTTGCTAATGCCTTCGCCTGATACAACTATGGCCAAGCGCTCGGTTTTTGGTAGAGCTTTGGATGGTAATATGTTAGGTAGCAGCTTATAATCCCAATGTACTGTTAAATTTATATCTGGCTTAAACGACGCTTTTAAATCATGTTGCATTTGTAAGCGAATTCCTGCTCTGGCAATTCTGACAGATTCCTTGTTCAACAATAATGATGAAACATCGTGCCCTAAAGCTTTAGTGATCGATGATATTAGAAACAGAGCATTTCGATCACTCACTTTACAGCCTATTTTGATTTTTGGACCATCCTAATGAAAAATAATTGGACCACCCTAGTGAATTATTTCGTATTAGATCCTAAATGGTGGTTTAATTCGATATATAAGCAGGTTGGAGACAATTGTGAACAGTTTTAGAAGCCGACTCATCAATCTTCTATATTCCATATAGAACTCATGAAAAAAAATTCTAAGTCCCAGAAAGTCGATTTTTGAAAAAAAAATTTCGAGATAACACCAAATCTCGACGTTTCATGCATTTTTAAGACATTTGGCATTAAAAAAAAAATTGATTTCCGAAATTTCATGTATCCCCCCCCCCTTAGGAGATTTTCGAGAGTGAAAAAAGTCAAACTTTGATGCGTTTGCGCCACCCCTAAATCATGTCCGATTGAGCTCAAATTTTGCATAGGGTCATTTTTCGAGGCAATAAACATTTTGTATATGGTTTGTTAGCGAAACTTGATGGTCAAACTTTTCCCATACATTCATTGGCAGTCTAATACTTAATCTATACCCGAGATTTGATCAAAATTGAGCTATCTTTGAATATTTACAGGTATCTGAAATTTTGTTCTATTTCCCATACATTTTCCCATACAAACTTTAGAGTTCTCCCGCAAATCCAGATCTTAACGAAATTCGATCAAATGTTGAATATCTGTGGTATTAGGGGGCTATTCCTGATGAATGTGGGCGTCTTAGTGGAATACCTGTCTAATGAGAGAGAGAAGGATTAGTAATTTCCGTTTAATTTCACTACCTTATTTGCTTATCCTTGACAGATACGCCTATTTCGTCTTCAATGTGCAGACTTCTTCAGTGTCTTGTACTAATACTTGACTGAAGAAAAAATATATTAACACAGGTACATTTTCACTTAGAAACTAGGTAAACTTAAATTTAATTTCCTGTAGGAACAGGTACTCCGCTGCTTACTCGTTGATGTGTCCTAGGTAGTAACTTGAAAAGCCATGTGTGTCCGTTTCCTTGATCCCTGTTGAGTAATGTTGAATTACGTTGTTTGTTGATCTCGAGGCTTTCTGCAACATCCAATTTCCATGGTGTAGATACGGTTCGTAAAATCGGATTGAGGACATCACGATTAAATTTAAGTTTACCTAGTTTCTAAGTGAAAATGTACCTGTGTTAATATATATTCGGTAAATGCGATGCTTTTCTTCAGTCGAGTATTAGTACAAGAAACTGAAGAAGTCTGCACATTGTAGACGAAATACGCGTATTTGTCAAGGATAAGCAAATAAGGTAGTGAAATTAAATGGAAATTACTAATCCTTCTCTCTCTCATTTTATGGGGCTATTAATCAATCAAACATTTCACCCCCATACACTTTACCTACTTCCTTACTATCAAGGCAGTAAGCTACTTTGTCTCTCAAACAATTATCTCTCTCTCTCTCTCACGAGCTCAATCTCTGAACATGCCATGCATTTTGGTGACACATATGTGATTTCCCTGTCACAGACTACAAAATAGAGAAACTGGCACTGAAAAATTTGTCGGTACCCTTATTTATGCATTTAGGTTCACATTCGAAGTTCCTCCTTTTAAGCATTCTCAACACACACAAATACAGGTATAACTCGATTATATGCACATTTTCGTTTCTGGAATTTGCGTAAAATTGAGTTGTACATACCACGGTGGAGCACGAAAAAAATAAATTATTTTCATTTTAAAAATCAATGTTTTCAATGAAAATTATACACATGATCCGGACCCAGGATGACCATTATCTGGACTTCCCGAAGATCTGGATCACCTGTGAAAATAGCCACATTGTGAAATTGAGCTACAAAAGCTTAGATCTATATACTATCAAAAGAGCTCGTGATAAGCGTATGATTGAATAATTTTCTACTGAATGTAGACCATGAAATGACCACAAATTTCCCTTTCCTAAGATCTGGAACATCATTAAAAGAGACCACATCAAGACGCAGATTTGTGGGGTGTGCTTTAATCAATTTTAATAATATGACATGAAGTAACTGTATGCATTTGAAATTGTAAAGTGTAAGATCTGGAACATCCGTATAAGTGACCACTCCATGTAGCAAAACATAGATGCCGATTTTTTTTTATCAATATGGCTTGAGGTGAATGTAAGAATTTAAAATTGGCTATAGTGGCTAAGCCAAAAGTAGCTCCTAGAAGCTAGTCTGCCTAGCGACTTTTGACGCCGTTAGCGATTTAGGAAGACTAATAATGTATTTTTTATCAGTTTTTTATAAGCACCAATAGGCGCCATTTATAATATCGAGTAGGTATACATATTGCTCTAAGAAAAAATAATAATGGTAGAGACTCAGCACTTAACTCTTTTAACAATTGACAACAGAAAAAATACAAATACTACAACACCCAGTCAACCAGTAGAAAATTAACATTAACATTAACATTGACATTAACAACAAGATCAGCAGACTTAGGCGGGAATTGAACCCTCGCTCTAAAGTATACATGATACGCCTTAACGACTGCTAACTGCGCTATTAGAACGGCGTCGATTTCGACAAGTTAATGCTAACACTCAATGTATGTGTAAATGTAAATGTAAATGAACTGCTCACACCTCCGGATCATAATTTTTTTTAGGCTAAATGGGGCTTTTGAGTAATTTTCTCTTTCTATTTATTAAAAGAAATCTGAGGCAAACATCATGTGCTTGGATGGAGAGATATGTTGGGAAAATAGTGAAAAAACAATCCACTGCCTACCGATGAGACCTGAACCCAAACCTCCAACTACACTGGACGGGCTCTCTACCACTATGCTACGGTAGACTTGATGCTACCCTCAAAAGTGGTAATGCGATAGGGAAGGACTGCCCTTTTAAAAATCAGGTCTTCTCAAATGGTAGTCTACCTAGAATGCATGATGGGAGTATTATGAAATTATGGGCAGTCTAGAATTTTCTTTAGGAGAAGACTACAAATTTTGTCATTTTCAAGGAAAATTTGTCATTTTAAATCATTAGACCGTTTTGCTATTATCGTAAACAGTCAGCCATATAGCCATAGTAGCATATTTGTTTTGTGAAATTTTTTTACGAGTGTCCACTTGAACGAAGCTTCTTTCTGAGGAAATCAGAAATTTCCGAAAGGACATGTGACCAAATTCGGACACGATTTGGCCCTCTGCCATAGTACAAAATGGATGGTTTCATAGAGCCTTACCAGCATATTTTAAAATGGTGTGGATGACTAGTGGTTGGTTCACATTGCAAAAGACGAATGCTTTTAGGCTCATCTCGAACTGCTCCTTAAATATCCAATAGCTAATCACTTCTCCAAGGAAAGATATAACTTTCATTTGAAATGGAATCAATTCTCGTAGCGACGTAATCCCAAACAAACCCCCATCTTTTTTTCTGTTGTTACCCTTTTCCCAATAAAGGGAAATGAGATGTTCTTGAAAGCAAACAAGCTTCATCCTATCCTCCCCGCACTTCAAACTAATTAGCAATTCTGGCGACGTCAACTTATTTTGTAAACATTGACCGTTTCTTGATCCCTGAATTGTGTCGAATTGTGCCGATTGACTGCTGGCGCTGCAAAGGGACTTCAATTAAAAGTTTCCAGAAATCATCTCCTTTTCAGGTATTAGCTCCCCTTCTCGTTGGATCGCAATGCCCCATCTTTTACATCTGGGCTTTTACGTTGCAACTGGAAATTGACGACCTTGTTCTCTGAGAGTTTTCTGAGCCTTACCATTCCTATATTGTGTGGCAAGCACAACCGAATCGAACCCACCGCTTCCAGCGTGGTCGTAATCAATAGCCACGTTCTTTTTCTGACTAGGCTAACGGCGGCCCTTAACGTCCATATCGCATGGAGTGGTAAAAGAAGACCTACTTGCTTTTCGAGATCCCTATCATTCCAACCGAGTGCGCGACGCTATTTCTATGCTGCACCTGATGAACATCATCAGATAAGCGGCAGCAACAGTGCGCGTCTAAACATAGCGTTTATCAATTATCAATAATTACCCATAAGCGGATACGTTAGTGAATTGTTATTGTCGGTTACGCAGACCGCGATGATGGACGGAATCGTTGTTGGTAGGTTGGTACGTGTTTCCCTTTCTAATAAGGGGAGCGTCGTCGTCAGCGAGTATACGTATGTTCATAGATCTTGTAACGTAGACAGACGACTGCCGCCGTCATGCGGTGCGGTGTTGGGAAAATTATCAGTTTTGTCACTATCGGTTTTCATTTGAGATGAGGCAAACTGCGCACGGTTTGTTGTTGTTGTTGTTGTTGTTGTTGGTGAAGGGCAGTGCAACTGAAAAGTGGAGCATTTTGGCGATTGTCGCGCACGATATGAAAGTGTGTTTGTGTCGACCGGAGAGGAACAAAGACTCGTTTTGCTATGGCTGATTGGTGATCGAATCAATCATCAACTTCGAGCAACGATACAACTGGGAGTAGGTAAACAACTCCAATTTTAGAAACATCAGGATTGATGTAGCAATTCTCTTGCTCACTTCAACATGCCTCTGCATTCTTTTGGGGATTCTTTAGTCAAAGCCGCATCTACTAGCTTCTTTGATCGTAGAGTATTATCATAGACTAACACTAAGACCAGGGGGCTTCGAATAAACAAACAAATTACAGGAGTAGCCATTTCCAGGGGAAGCCAGAAGAAGCTCTGAAAAACCTTCCAATAGAAGTCGAAAAAAAAAACCGCCATTCTTTGGACTTGTGAAGTTTTCAAACTATTTCTGATGATTCCTTAAGTTCAGTGGAGTTCGTTGGACTTTCATGAAACTCTCGGGTTGTCGAATGTCAACGGAAGTTATTGACACTGTCTTTCATTTATTCGGAACTTACCCTTACAGATCTTCAAATTTACCAAAATGTCTGGACTTTTCTGAAACTTCAGAACTTCTTAAAAGCTCCTGCGGTTGCCCGCTAATGCTAATGGAATCGCAATAAAACTCTGCATGCTTCCAAAGAAAGTTGAAATGATTTTCCGGTAGTAATCGGAAAATAATTTATAGGGTAAGGTAGAAGTAAATTCCTGGGATCTGTTGGAAGATATTACCAAGGGTTCCAGGAAGTTAAAACGTTAACATTTTGATGTTGACTGAATAAAAGTATTTCCCGATTCCCAGGAATTACCGGGATGAACCGTCAGCTGTTGCTCGTTTACTGGGTAGCCAAAAACGGTGAGGAAATGGAATCATTAATCGAAAGAGTATCAAGCATATGACATTTTTATAGATGAATAACTATTTGAGCAGACTCAAAAATTTTAGGATAGGGTTAGTGTCCCTAAAGCAATCAAAAATATATATTTGTGTTGTCCAGATGACACATTGTTCTAAGAAAAAAAAAAATTAAAAACAGAAGATTTTTATCGAAGGGCTCAATCTTTAGATCCATAGGCTACCAGTAGAGCCATTTTATCTATTAAAAAGATAAAAATCTTTCACAATAGTTTCCTCTGGCAGTTCAACACGGGCAGGCAATAATCATTTTGTTTATTTAAAAAATCTGTATAATTCGGTCTAAACTCTTAAAATTCGGAATTCTGAGGAACCTTGCCTGTACATCGGTATCAAGTTTGAAAATCGTTATAAATACCAATAAATCGGTACATCTGGCAACGCTGATTGTGTTTTTTTTCGACTTGGTAATACCATGACTTAACTGACAAGGTTGTTTGAGATGATCCCGTTTGAACGGTTCATGAAGCATTATATAGTGTTTCAACACATTCCTCGGAAGATTCATCCGAATTTATCCCAGAAGCTTTTTC
This sequence comes from Ochlerotatus camptorhynchus, assembly GCF_037179485.1. Taxonomy (NCBI): domain Eukaryota; kingdom Metazoa; phylum Arthropoda; class Insecta; order Diptera; family Culicidae; genus Ochlerotatus; species Ochlerotatus camptorhynchus. Next base: position 2,685,356 of record NW_027040513.1, on the reverse strand, counting down.
CGGCATCTCCCGGATTTTTTTTTCGATATCGCCTGGAGTTTCCATTGGCATTTTCTTCCAGTAGAACTTTCCCCGAATCTTCGCATAATTGTTCGCTAGGTGTAATGAACCAAGTTTGTGCCGGAATTCGGCCAATTTAACAGACGCCTAATTTTTAAAAATTGCGTTTTCCAATTTTCCAATAAATCATAGCACGAATATGGTTCATCTAATCGAAATGACGTCTGAGACAAAGTTGTACATAACTGAATTGTCTTTTCAGAAAAAAGTACACTGAAAAAGAAATCACACATAGTAAAATATATATAAAAAAACGTATAGACTAGTTGAACAAATTTTGAACTTTTTTCCACACATATTTTTTTATTATAACGACTGGACTCGGAAAAAAAATGAGACTCACAAAAATGATCACCAAAAATTCAGTTAAATCGGATACTTCTCAAATTTCAGTGATTAAATAACTATATATTAGCTATGTTTTGGAATAATTTATTTATTGAATTTCCTCCCCCAAGCTGAATGCTCGTACATTTCTCTTAACACTGCTTATGAGATCTTGGGCGAGGCTTTGCCCATCTTCTTTACACAATTTCTCCCAGTTTTTCTTCAAAGCTTCATCGGTTTTGAATGTTCTTCCGCTTTTCTTCAACTTCTTCTTCATTATCGCCCAAAACTTTTCGATCGGACCAAGGTCTGGTGTATTTGGCGGGTTCGCCTCCTTCGGGACCACATTAACGCCCTTCGCTTCGTACAGGCTTGGCGTAATGGCACGAAGCGAGATTCGGCCAGAACAGCGTGGGACCACGGTGAGAGCGGAGGAAGGGCAGCAAGCGCTTCTGCAAGCATTCCTCTCGATAAATCTGCCCGTTTATGGTGCCGGTTGTAGCGAACGGCTTGCTGTACCGTCCGCACTCGCAGATCGCCTGCCACAACAGGTACTTCTTCGCGAATTTGTCCATCTTTCTCTTCCGGAACTTTTCCGGAACCTCCATGCGGGACGTACTGACAAAAAACTCGAGGCCGGGGATTTGTTTGGTGTCCGCCTTTATGTATGTCTCGTCGTCCATAACTAGACAGACTGGCTTGACCAGGCACTCACGGTACAGCTTCCGCGCACGCAATTTGGCCACCATGTTTTGCTTGTCAGTCTGGTTTGGCGCCTTCCTGACCTTAAAAACACGTAGCCTAGCCCACTTCATGGTCTGCTGGACGAACCACTTCGACGAATTGACCTTTTTGGCCACGTCTCTGGTTATTCTTAAAGTATTGCCTTATCTTCCGCGCATTCTCTGGGTATTCCGTTTTCGGTTTTCGGCCGCTTCCAGCGCGCCGCTCGATGGTCTTCGTCTCCTGGAACATCTTCACAACGCGGGACACAGTGGAATGGTGGATTCCAAGCCTTTTGCCGATCCATCTGTGCGACTGACCAGGATTACCGATCACCGCGCCCAAGATTTGCTGGCGTAGCTCTTCTTGTTTCGAATGCATCTTGAAAACTACTTGACAGATCGCGACATAACACTCTAAACTAGTATTTCCCAAAATTTCATTAATTTTTACCCACGCGATAAAAAGTTACACCCAAAACAAAGTGTCGCATTTTTTCCGAGTCCAGTCTTTATTAACATATTTTTTGGTACAGAAATTTATTGACTATGCACAAATCACATAAATACTGCGTGAAAAAAAATTTTTGGTCAATTTTGAAGTATTCATTGTGTCCATTTCTGAAAAGTTAGCATTTTTAATAAACTTTCAAGTAAACATAAATTTAACAGTCTTAAAAATGCCCTTTTGAAAAGGCCATCTACTTCCTACAACTTTGTCTCAGTCGTCATTTCAATTAGATGAGCTGTTTTCGTGATAGGATTTGTTGAAATTGAATTTTGAAATTCTGAATTCCAGAACAAACTTGATGCATCGCTGCTAGTGAACAATAAGAGGCAAACTTTAATTTTTTTTCGCGATTTGGCTTGGTACTGCTCTTGTAATTAACCACAGAAGTTTTTCTACTTGTGGTGGAAACTTCAGCTGACTTTTTTTTTTAATTTCATTCGACTTCCCGCTAAAGTTTCTACCAACTCCGGAAGATTCGTTTGACTGGGTTCCCTTTGAATTTTCTTCAGTCTTCCCAAGTAATTTTTTCCTCTTCCTCGTATGGAAGATTCCTCCGGTTTTTTATCGGAAGATCTCCATACGTATTTTTCTCCGGAAGTTTCTTTCGACTTTCGACGATGATCTGAAGAAATATTTCACGTCCAGAAGGTTGCTTTCAAGAGCTGTGACACTTTACAAGGGTTCAATTTTTGTCAGATACGGACCTTATAATGCCTTATAATGAATATTTAACATGGAACTGGCCTAAATTTAGACCTTATCGAACTATAGTTCTTTCTCTGATATTATCCTGAAGAATTTAAACCCTCTAATCTCGAATTAACCGTCAGTAATATATTATATTTCATACCTAGGGACGTAGATTAAAGCGATTTTTTGAAACACTTTTAAAAATAATTATCGGCTCCGTAAAGCTCCATCGATAAAGCCTTTTAAAAGAATTGAAAAAAAAAACATATGTAGTATAATGTGAGGTAGACAAAGCCACATTATGGACGTGATCGAGATTATCCGGTCGGTACTAAAATTGAAATCACTTTGCAAACCTAGGTGAAAATTACGATGCCAATGAAATATAAACCTGACGACATTATATTGAAATATTGAAAGCTTTGGACAGTTAAAAATTTACATAAACTGTTGAACTAAACTTTTGGTCAAATTTCTGAAATCTTTGCTAGTAATATTTCCGTAATATTTAAGACCTCTCAAGTTGCTTTCTGCGCAAAAATTTGTGTCCAAAGCTGCCTCAGTTCGCTGTGAACGGCAGCAGTTGATTCTCGGTGTCGTTATTGCTATCGACAGTTCAACAGTGAGCATTCATAAGGGCGTAAACGCGATGATCAATTCTCTTCGTCGATATTCTCTTTTGTTAATAAATAGCTAGATTTAACGTTTCTCGGTGCGTTTGCTGTTACTTTTGATAGCCAATACAACCTGTTACAACTCTGCATTGAATAAATTCTAGAAAATTGTTTCGCTTAGCTGTAGCATTGCAGAGAGAAAATCGATGAAGAGAATCGATCATCGCGTATACGCCCTTATGTGGTTTTTTTTTCTCGATCAGGGTATTGTTTGTTGCTCGCATTGTCTCTACCCACAACTCGGTCGTGTGTGGTTGCTTTTTTGTTTGTTCATTAATTTATTTGATAAGGCTCAATTTAATTAACTTTACAGAGCCGAGGATTCTTTTTTTTTTTATATCTTAAATCGTAAAACTATAGTCAAAAGGTACAACACAATAAACATTTTATTTTCCGCTATCCAATAAGCCTCCTCCACCAGAACGGGAGCCGCTTCCAGTGGTTTCATTGTATGGCAGATTTGCCAACGGGGGTCAGGGCGCTTCCATTGCAGCAATGGACGCAAAACGTGGTCAGCACTCACACATTCATCACGAAACGGTTGCTTTGCAAAGTCGACGACGCATCGACCGAAAGAATGGAGAACAATGAGGAGGACCATACAATGGTTGCTGCCGAGTAAACAGACGATCGCGTGCCACACATTGAGAGTGGTCTGCTTCTGTCGACAGCCTAGTGAACACTGTGTGTGCTTGCTGTTGTTACAAAAATTGAAGATGAATAGCGGTGTTGAAGTGAAAAATACCTTTAAGGTGTTTCGCTGTGAGATTCTTATTCTCGTAACCACTTCGAAACTTTAAGTGAACAAATATCAGCTTCTACGATACCTACCACAATGAAACTGTTACTCAACGTTTGCTGTACTGCAGCATACATGAAGTAGCAATTTCAGGTGAAATTAGGCATTAATTTCCGGGATGTGTGTAATTGAAAATTCAAAGTGGATGTGAATGTATAGCCTAGTTAGTGGCCATTTGTGGACTCTAAAAGGAATCACCTTAAAATCAGCGTTGGAAATGGTGCTAAAAGACCATCGTTAGGCGAAATTATTAATTTCGCTAAGGTGCTGGACGGGGATCCTGTCCAGATAGAGGCTATATACAGAATAGCTGATGAGAAATCCGAAGATTCGATACTCCATACATTGCTGCATAGCCCTGAGCGATTATTTTCATTATGATGATGGAAAGGCAGTCGAGTTACGCATGGCGAATGCGGAGAATTTGTTCAATATGTGCGAATATATGATCTGCCACCTGAAGCTCCCGACAAAGATCTAGCGTTGGTGCTGGGAAATTACGGTAAGTTAAACGTGTCATTCGTGAAAAAATCGCAACAGGGCTGGATTTCGATGCTCAGGAAAGAACTAAAAAGTGTGTTTGGTTTGCAAGATGGAGGGGCACCGGATGAATTCCTGGCCCAAGCGTAAGGCCCGGAAACAGCCAATGAAGCAACAACTGGACGAAGAACGGAACCAGAATGAAGAAAAGCGCGACCAGGACGAAGATCAAAGTGATAGCAGTTTGGAAGCTGGTTCGTATGCAAGAGTGGTAGCCGGAGGTACCACAGCGGTCGCGATTGGGGAGCTCGACGAAGAAGTGATGACAATTGACGAGACGACCCGGCTGAAGACAACATCGAAAAAGAAGAACAAGCAAGTGGAAAACTGGTTGAGAAGCGGTTCCATTACCGTAAAGACCCGACTTTTTCTTATTTGTTCTCCGTCGATCTTGTTTTCCGTGCTGAGCACCAATGCTACCGACGCCAGGGAGGCAGCACCCCCACATGGACCCTACCTATCGACCCATCAACTCATGAACCGGGGACCATAGATGTTATGCCTCAAAACATCCCGGTGGCGCCGACTGGGTATGAACCCAGGCCTGCTGGGGTGAGAGGCAATTTTCTTATGCACAATGAGCGATAGCACCCTTGCCTGGAGTTATCACCAGTGCTCTAGAAAAGATTAAAGTTTTGACCGATTCAAATATTGATCATCTCTAGCGTTCAGAATCATAAGGGCCTAACTGTGATGATGGATTCTCTTAATCGATTTTCTCTTTGTATTACTACACTTAAGTGAAACAATTTTCCGAAATTTTTCCGAGACAGTTATGTAAAAGGTTGTATTGGCTAGCAGAAGCAACATCAAACGCACCGAGGAATATTAATCCGGCAGCTGAATTCCGGGCATACATTTCATCGAAGAGAAATAAATTTCTACATATTAGGAACCTATAATTATAAAATTCTTTATTTTTAATGAAAATTTGTTCGGAATTCAGCTGCAGCCGAGTTGTTATTAAAAAAGAAAATCGATGAAAAGATTTGATCATCGCAGTTAGGCCTTTATGATTCTAAACACTAGATCTATTGAATCACTTAAATATTGTACTCGAAAAAAATGCAACACTTTCTTTTGTAACTTTTTATTACATGGGTAAAACTTGATAAAACTTTGAGTAAACTAGTTTAGAGTATAATGTTTACAAGTGCAAAATCTCGTCACAATCTGTCAAGTGGTTATAGAAATGGCTTCCAAGCAAGAAGTGCTTCGACAAAAAACTAAGGGCCGATCGTGGAAAATCCAGGCCAGTCCCACAGTTGGATCGCGAAACAGTTGGGAATCATCAATTCGACCGTGTCCCGTGTGGTAAAATCGTTCAAGGAGACCCAGATGACCCAGCGGTGAGCTGGCAGTGGAAGAAAGGTGAAGATGACCGTCCCCGTGAACGCAAGGAAGGTGAGGTATTACTTCAAGCGCAATCCGAACCTTTCGATTCGGGACGTGGCCAAGAAGGTCAATTCTTCCGTCTGGTTCATCCAGCAGACAATGAAGCGGGCCGGACTTCATGTCTTTAAGGTAAGGAAGGCGCCTAACTGAACCGATAAACAGAATACGGTGGCCAAATCCCGCGTCAGGAAGCTATACCGCGAGTGGTTGGTTGCAGCCGAAATGCATCATAATGGACGACGAGACGTACATTAAAGCGGTTGCCAAGCAGATCCCCGGCCTGGAGTTTATCGTCGGTAAGTCCCGCCTGGGTGCCACCACTGCTACTGCTACTGCTGCTCCTATCACTGCTACTGCTGCTCCTATCACTGCTACTGCTGCTCCATCACTGCTACTGAAACTACTATTAATACTGCTGCTTCCACCGCTCTTGTTGCTTCTACTGCTCCTGCTACTACTACTCGTCCTGCTCCAGTCACTTCAACATCTGGCCTTAACAACCGCTTTTCTCTAGACAATCCGTCGACTGATGACAACTGTCGCTTGAAAGTGGTTTGCAAAAACCGTTTGAGGATACGACGTGAATCCATTGAATCTCTTAAATCGTTCTACGTTACGCCTTTTCACAATGGACAGACAGAGGAAGACATTGATTACCTGCGTGAAGTTACGAACACCGATACCTCGAGGATCGATTGTGTGAAGCTAGTGCCCCGCAACAAAAACATCTAAGAATGTACATTCGTATCGTTCAAGCTCTCCGTATCTGACGATTTGGCTTCTATCGTCGGTGACGCTTTCTACTGGCCAGAGGGAGTAGAAGTTAGAGAATTCCGTCCAAAAAACGACAAAGTCCAGATCTCCACCAAACCGACATGAAAGTAATGAATACCGATGTACCTATTAACTCTTGCCATTTTCCTATTTCTACAATTCCATTTCCCGTTGATTCAATTTTTGAACCGACCGTAAAACAACACCATTTAAACTATGGGGAGATCAGAACTATAGTTTCAAAACATTCGATAAACTTTATGAAGCTTGCTTTGCATAATGCTCGCAGCCTCTGTAGTAACGTAGACAATTATCGACTACTGTTCGAACAGTCAGAATTGAATGTTTTGGGGTTAGTTGAAACATGACTCAAACCTTCTGTCACCAACAAATCCGTTGAATTGCAGGGTTATAGAATAATACGATCCGACCGGAAATGTACAAAACGGAATCGTGGAGGTGGCGTTGCTTTCTACTTGAAGAAAAATATCCGGTTCTCAGTTCTTGCCAAGTCTGAATCTAATAGTGAAATCGAATACTTATTTGTTAAGTTAACAAAGGCTAACTTAGTGTGTGGAATTGTTTACAAACCACCCGATGTAAACCTGAACAAAATGAAAACGGTTTTTGAATTCATCTCAGAAACACTGGCTACTGAGCCTAATGTTGTGTTAATGGGTGATTTTAACGTAAATATTTTAGATGTAAATTCTTCCAAATGTCTTAGTATGTTAGACTAACTGAATACTCTCTCTTTTAAAATAGTGAATCAGTCACCCACACGCCATCAACCCGGAAGCACCCCGTCTCTAATTGATTTTATTGCAGGAAATTGTACATCCAATGTGAATAATACCTACCAGTCTTCTGTTGGCGGTATTAGTGACCACGATTTAATATGTATTGACTATAAATTCAAAAACTCAAAAACTACACTCGAAACCTATTTCCATCGCGATTACAATAACATTAACCAAGATTCCTTTATACGGGATTTACAAGAATTAAATATGGATGCTATCTATTCTTATTGTGATGTAAATGGCAAATTGAATTACCTAAATAATGCACTATTGTCACACATAAACGGTTATGCGCCTTTAACCAGAAAACTGGTAAGAGACCCTTCAACTCCATGGCTTAACCAACATGTCCACAGGATGTTCAAAAATCGTTCAGAAGCATATGACTGTTGGAAACGCGATAAAAACAATGCTAAAAAATGGCACAATTTTGTTAAGCTACGCAACATAACTAACCGTACGGTTAAAAACACTAAACGTGAATACTTTGCTTCCCAACTTAGTGCATTTCTTCCTGCTAAAAAACTTTGGAATAATAATAAGCGACTCGGGTTAAAAGGTTCAAATATGAATATTGGTGGTGGCGATGTCACGCTGATTCATTGAATCCCCATCATCGTTTATTGAAACTGAGCAAGTTGATGAACTTTATGCTAATTTTTTATTCAGAGGTATTACTAGTAATGATATTTTGGAAGAGTTTGCGTCTGCTTCATGTGATTCTGTGGGTACTGATCTCATTCCTCTAAATATTTTGAAAGTGTCCTTACGTGTCACTCTACCTTACATCACAGACTTATTTAATTTTTGTATAACCACTTCAGAATTTCCATGTTCATGGAAAGTGAGTGGGGTTCCTCAGGGATCCATCCTGGGACCCCTACTTTTTTCTATGTTCATCAATAATATGCCCAACGTTTTATCAAATTGTAAATTTCACTTATATGCAGATGACTGTCAACTATACATCTCTGGCAAATTGAATAATATTTCTGAAACTATATCATTATTAAATAGTGATATAGAAAATATCTTAAAATAGTGTGAAACTAATGGTCTTATTTTGAACAGGGCAAAAACACAAACTATTATTTTTAGATCAAAACGAACTGGTATTCAGGATATCCCATTAGTTAAAGTCGTCAAACTCGCCAGAAAGGCAAGCTCCGGAAAAAGGGAAGGTCTTCAAAAAACACAAAGATTTGAAGAAAGAGTGGATCAAAGTTCAAGGTGCGGGCATTTAGTCTAGGAGAGGAGGTTGAATTAACCAACTTTGTGAAAACATAGTCAGTATGTGTTTATTTATTCCCTGAGAGTTTCAAAAATATCCGACTGAGAATTGCTTTAAGAAAACACACATTTCAACTTCAAAGCATCCTTCCCAGACAGACGGGAACCGTCGATGCACCGCCCGTAGCCGTAATACTTTTGTGTAATTTTATTTCCTCACTATAAAACCGGATACCTTCCGCGTAATGTCCCCTTCTTGTTGACCGATCGATCGATGGACCGCCCAGCCAAGGTGTGTATGGGACAAAAGCGTAGAAATGCCGGTGGCATGATGCAAAATACAACAACAAAAAATCGTGTGTATGCAAGTGTGTATGGTAATTAAGTAATACGAAGCAAGTGAAGAGAGAGAAGAAAAAAAAAACGCTGATTGAGTCGAACCATGAAATGGAAGAAAGCGAAATAAAATAAAAACAGAGACAGAGATGGAAGAAGAAGCCGTTGAAGTAAGGGCAAGGGTAATTAACTTGCATCATTCAGGTGTCGGTGCTGTAAGATCCGATCGATGATGACCGCATGATAATTTGCATGTAGAGTAATCGATAGATTTTTACAAGATAAATTTTAAAAATCACTGCACGATTTCCTCCAATCCACCGCAACAAAATCTCAAACGTGCGTAGTGTTATTGATTAAGTATCTCTTAATTTTGCTTTGCACCTTTCTACACGCACGCTCTAGCCTCTCGTTTATAAAAGGTGCACGGAATTTGCGAGACTAGGGTGCAATCCCGCTACTGAGCATTTCCAGGCCAAATAGAAAAAAAAAAGGTTTTTAGGGTCGGCCTTCTCCGATTTGCATGAAACTTTGCATAGTTGTTTGCTATGGTCAATCATTTACATTTGTGGTAACATTCGATAGTTTGGAATATCGCAAAAAAAAAAAAAATGGCGTATTCAATATTTTTCAACAAATCATAACATCGGAAACGTCACTTCCAATCGAAATTACGTCGGAGACAAAGTTGTAGGACAACATAGTTGCTTTTCTGGAAAAATCAGGTAAACAAATAAAAAAAGACTTAAACATTAATAAATGACCAATAATTTTTGAATGATTTTCATTTAAAAGTTTGCATAAAATAAAATCTTCTGTGACATTTTCCATTAGGACACTTAAAAATTAACACAAATCATAGAACAACAACTTTTGGTCAAATTTTGGAACGTTTTGATTATACTTTTTTCGTAAAACTTTGCTCAGAAAACGATTTTGAAAGAATAAAAAATGGTTTTCTGTGCTAAATTTTTCAAAAATTGTTTAACCAAATCTAAAAACTTGTCCACAAGTTGTTGTTCTACGTTTTTTTTAAATAGTCTAACTTGAAAATTTCACGAAAGGATATATTTTATATAGGTTTTAAAACAAAATTTTTGAAAAAAAATATTGAAGCGAGTAGTTTTTTAATAATTAAGTTTCAATCACTTTTTTGGATTTCTTACCCAAAATTACTTGATTTTTATATTTTTCAGAATAGGAATAATTTTATCCTACAACTTTGTCTCAGAAGGTATTTTTATTGAAAGCACCGTTTCCGAGTTATGATTTGTTGAAACTTTTCGAAAACGCTATTTTCTAGCTTTTTGTGAGTTTCAAAATAGTCTAATTTCAGCTCAAATGCGAATGATTGACCATAACAAACAATTATGCAAAGTTTCCTGCAAATCGGGGAAGGTCGCATCAGATCGATTCCCCATTTGGCGTGGAATCGCTCTAGTGACGATTTGAGCCTGTCAATTCGCTAATCCTGCATGAGATGAGTGTCAACAGCTCTGCTGTGCCAACCCATTTGGAGGTACATACCCAACTCTTACGTGAGTTTATTGCTTTGAACAACCGACGACCGGTCCGCGAAAAAAGTTTGGAATTAGTCAGTGTAGACGTCTGGTACCCCCTCGCTCCTTCCCAATCAGAGACGATGCTTCAAGGTGTAAAACGTGTTTACCCGGCGGCAGCGATCACAACTTCGTCATCATTACCGCAGTCGTCTTGCTTGGCCGTCATGCCATGTTTGTCCTATGTTTTGCTGCCGTTCAGCTCCTCTCCTCCCGTCCCAGCAGTGCAGCATCCCCGGCAATGCCAAAAAAGGCAAGGAAATAAATAAAGAGAAATTACTTAACGCAATAAATGCGCGCTGCGGTCGACAGTGCAGTCCGCAGTGTGCGAAATTCAATTTCACTTTCGATACCATCAACCGCACATCAGCAGCAGCAGCAGCAGCAAACCGATCGATGCCATTTGGTAATCTTGGTGGTGGTCGCTTGGTTGCAGCTGGTATTGAAGTAGCATAACAAGTTGTACTGCTTTGGTAGGGATCAGTGATTTTTTTTTTATTATTTCGTGTATTTTGTTTTGTGCAATGTCATGATCAAATGATCGATGGCCTGCGAGTACGGAAACTGGGTACCTGTATACGGTTATGATCGTGATGAATGACCTTTGCCGACGGAATTGGTTGCGTTACACGCTTATTTGGCGGAATGGGAATTTGATGATACGAGCACTTGGTGGTTGGCTTATGGAAGTTGGAATTGAAGAAAGTGCTCAGGGTGTTGGATATGCATGCATCACAAACAGGTCATGTCAGATGGAGAACTATCAGGTTACCTGTAGTTGCTTCTGATTATTTGGAGTAGCATCATACATCACCTTTAAGTGCTTATGAGGTTATGTAATTAACAGTTAAAGTTGCATTAGAGCTTGTTGAGGCAAAGCAACTAATCAAAAAGTCCGATATTCAGTGTTTCAACCATTGATCTGATGATGGCTATTTTAAATTAAATCAGCTCTATTTGAGTTGTATATACGCCGGGTACTGCCCATAATTGCATATCAGTTCCATCTAGGCTTGATTTCAAAAAAGTGTGTTTGGGAATGTTGTTTCTGAATAACAGATAGCCAGAGTCAAACTCAGGATTTTATCCTAGTTGGCGATCGTTAATGTTTGTCCTACTATCACAACACGAGATGTTTTTTTTTATCTCTTTAATCTAAACATCCACACACTTAGAAATACCTAATCTTACACGTGACGGAATCCATCTTTGACATAAAGGATGAGACGTAAATAAACATGTCATTGAATCTGGGCCTCGATGTGAAACCTAAGGTGATCAGGTTGGTTCCTAAGAACAAAAACCCTGCCACACTTAGCTTTGTGACTTTCAAAGTGGGCGTTAGTAAGGATCTGAAGGACGTTGCATTGTCAGAAGAAACATGGCTTGAGAACGTGTATTTCCGCGAATTTGAAAATCGCTCAAAAAACCGTCAAGTCATCAGTATTGGTGCGAAACCACCAGCGGATACCGGTACATTGGAATCAATCAATTCACCGCTGCTTGCTGAAATCAACCCAGAACGCACTGCCTGTAGCATTGTGGAAGCCCCTAGTCCTCCCGACCCAGTCGTGCTTGCTGTTTGTTCCTGCCTTCACAGTCGTTCTGGACCTGTGGTCGAGGTTGGTGTCGGGGTCTTCCAGAACCCTCTTACAGGCAAGTATTCCTCACGTATCAGCAATTCGTTGGTTGATAGTTCTTTGGCTTCCAGGATATCGTTACGGCCTGACTCTACTGAAAACAAACTTCTCAATTCCGAACCAAACGCCAGGATGGTTCACCTAGAGCAGCAACGAGTACCTCAACGTTATCTTCCTTCATCATCGTTCACTTCTTCACCGGGCCGCACTGCACTCAGAACATTGGAAGCCTCTAATCCCTCCGACTCAGTCGAGCTTGCTGGATCCCGCCGTCATAGTCGTCCCGGTCCTGAGTTCGGAAACGGATACGGGGTCTTCCAACCTGTGACCACGGGCAAGTACAGTTGCATAGATGAATATTTGTCAAGTTCTGATACCTCTTCGAGTTGCAGTTTACCTTCTTGCGGGACACACGCTGTATCTCAACGCGGTTTACGTGTGTACTATCAAAACACCAGAGGGCTCAAGACTAAATTTGACGATGTTTATCTTGCTGCGCTTGACGAGGAGTTTGACGTTTATGTCTTCACGGAGACATGGCTTGTTGGGAGAATCAATTCTGTGCAACTGTTCGGCGACTCCTTTAGTGTCTACCAATTGGACCGTAATCTTGCCAACAGTGTTCGTACTCGCGGAGGTGGTGTCCTCGTAGCTGTTTCCAACGCATTTGCCTCTTGCCAGATCGCCTATGAACAATTTACTTCGATTGAGACTGTTTGGGTTAAAATTAGCCTCGCTTCACGGAGCATTTTTATTGGAGCGGTGTACATTCCCCCTGAACGACGTCTCGACTGTAGCATAATGCAACTTCATATGGATGCTGTAGAATTTGCTTCTTCTATGATTCTTATGCTCGGTGATTTCAATCAGCCTGGGCTTATCTGGTCGCACTCAGGTCAGTGATTTGCATATCCAGATCCAATAGCATCTGTTACTACTCCGGCCAGCCGTTTGCTTGTGGACGGTACTGGTTTTCATGGATTGAGGCAGATACATCTAGTTCCCAACTATCAGTCTCATTTCCTAGACTTGGTGTTCGTTAGTGAAAATTCACTTCTTGACTGTACCGTTACTGAGGCGCCTGATGTCATCGTTCCTCCTGACAACTTCCATCCTGCTTTGGATATTTCTATCGCAAATAGATCTCAACTTCACTTTGATGAAACTTCGATTGTCTATCGTCTCAACTTCCGGAAGACTGATTTACGTTTGCTGCGGCGTTCCTTGTCCGAGATAGACTGGAACGTGTTGAATGACCTGGAGATAGACATAGCTGTCGATCGCTATAATTGCTTTCTGCGCGGCTGTATTTCTGCTTCAGTGCCAAAATGCCTACCTCCTAGAAAACCGCCATGGACGCTACTCTCCGCAACATGAAAAGAGCACGTGATAGAACACTTCGTGCCCTTTTTCATCGGCGGTGTTTCTTGACCAAACGGAATTTTTCAATTGCCAGTAACAGCTATCGCCGCTACAACAAGCTTCTCTACCAGCGGTATGTAATTCGCACTGAACGCAATCTGCGAAGCAATCCTAGGGGATTCTGGTCGTTCGTAAATACTAAAAGAAAGGAAACTGGTCTCCCGTCGAAGGTGTTTCTGGGCAACGACGTAGCATTGACAACTGAGGATAAATGCAGGCTTTTTGCAAGGCACTTCTCGAGCATTTTCTCGAACGACTCACCATCGCAAGCTGAAATCAATCTAGCAGTCCACGATGTGCCAACCGATGTCGTAAACATGGATGTTTTTACTGTGGATGTTGAAATGGTTCTCTCGGCGATAAGAAAAACTAAATCTTCTTTTTCACCCGGACCGAGCGTTATGCCATCTGCTGTGCTGAAAAAATACTGTGATATCTTAGCTGACCCTGCTTTTTAATCTATCGTTCCATCAGCGTAAGTTTTCCACGCTTTGGAAATGCTCTACTATGTTCCCTGTTTTCAAGAAAGGAGACAAATGCAATGTGGAAAACTACCGTGGGATTACCTCGCTCGGGGTCGAATCTAAAGTGTTCGAGTCGCTGGTCAATGAGAGATTGTTTGGTTCCTGCAAAAACTACATTAGCACCTGCCAACATGGCTTCTTTCCTGGCCGCTCCGTTGAAACGAATCTCTTAAGCTTTACCTCTTTCTGCATGGAAAATGTATCTAAGAAACTCCAAGTGGATGTCATCTACACAGATCTTAAAGCTGCGTTTGATAAAGTTGTGCACGTCATTCTACTAGCAAAACTGGACAAAATTGGATGTTCTGTTCCCTTCTGCAGTTGGCTGAGATCGTACCTCGTACAGCGGCAAGTTACTGTCTGCATCGGAAACTACTCATCTTACTGCTTCTCGAACAGTTCCGGGGTTCCACAGGAAAGCATACTGGGACCACTGCTCTTCTCTCTATTTGTGAACGATGCAACGTTTATACTGCCTAGCGGAGGTAAATTGTTTTTTGCTGATGACCTGAAAATTTACATTGTTGTTCGCAGCCAAGCTGATTGCTTAGAATTACAAAAGCTTCTGGAGATCTTTTATGATTGGTGTGTGCGTAATTTTATGCTCCTGTGCGTCTCAAAGTGTTGTGTGATTAGCTTCCACCGAACTAGAAATGTTATTTTGTTCGATTATAATGTTGCTGACACTGTACTCCAACGTGTTGATCACGTAAAAGACCTTGGCGTCGTGTTGGATGAAAGGCTTACTTACACTCGCCACTTCTTAGCCACAATCGACAAAGCGAACCGTCAACTAGGATTCATGTTCAAAATCACAAACGAATTCCGGGATCCTTTGTGTTTTAAAGCTCTAGACCCACCTTTATCCGTTGCTGTTAGATAGTAATTTGTGATTAATTACTACCTCTTAGATAAAGGATGTGTCTCCTTCCAGCAGACCAGAGCTGTCCTGGCCACGTCCTTGCATCTGGTGGGGAAAGGGGAGGAATGTTAGTCCGGCACTTACTTAAGAGAGATGCAGAGAACTCTACGACCCCTCATAAGTGTCACGGGAAGGGTGGATTTTTGTTAGTAGGGAGGGTAAGCTATAGGATACGCCCAGCGGGCGTTGCTGGCAATCGTTATATCATGCATTTAATCAATAAAAGCTGTACGTATTTTATCTGTCCGTTGTTGCTGCCCATTACCTAAACATATTATTCAAAACAGTCTTCAGATTTTGTAATTAAGAAACGTTATCAGATGTTTGTTGATCCTAAACATATGCACAATTCATTCTGATCGATAGGAGGTTCTCAGGTTCTGTAAAAGGTTATTAATAGTATGTGGAATCGTAGATTAGAATGAAGATTCGCCCTTGGCCTAACTCCTAGTGTCTGGCAGTGGTATTATGGATAAAATCTGCCTGCAATCATTTCTTAAGAATGCAAGAAGCTTGAACCCGGGAGTTAGAAGGTGACAGCTCTACCGCAGCTACAATAGCCCATTTCAAGAACGCAAGCATTTCGAAGCTATTTTCACACATGATAAGCCCCACTCCAATACATTATCGATGCAAATATACACCATTGATAATGTACTGAAACTTTCAATCAAGCAGTAGTGCAATACTTGATT
The DNA here is from genome assembly GCF_037179485.1 of Ochlerotatus camptorhynchus. Taxonomy (NCBI): domain Eukaryota; kingdom Metazoa; phylum Arthropoda; class Insecta; order Diptera; family Culicidae; genus Ochlerotatus; species Ochlerotatus camptorhynchus. The sequence goes on along the minus strand of NW_027040513.1, from coordinate 2,669,733 downwards.
GACGCGTATTTAGTAAGTTTTGAAATGATCGTCTTTAATTAGATGGATTTCCTATCGAGGACAGAGGAACGAAAATGTAAATAAACTTAGCAGAGCGTAACTATGCGTAGGTTAGAACAGTCGGCACCACATGCAACGGATAAGAATTTGAAAATTTTCACTTAATGCACTTATCAACATCACTTCTGTACTTTCAAATTAACACTAAATTATAAATTTATAACCTCGAAGTGGTAAAACAAATTGTATGCAAAAAAGATTCCGTTCCAATTGGGTTCTTAAGGCGTTAAGATTTTAGCGCAAAACGGCTCTTTTGAAAATATTATTACGTTCATAGAGCACAATGGAATCTTTCAGCATTTAGTGGCTTTATTTTGAATTCATGAGGATTATTTTAGTTTTATGACGGTTTTACATTTTAAGGCCAATATATTAACGTTTCAAAGTTCAGACATCTTTCATGTCGATTTTTATGGCAACTATAGAGTTTTTATAAAAAAAAAACTTAAGACATATAAAGTCATTTTAATTTGGTATTTAGATGGTTTATTTGGTTTTGGTGAGAATTTTAAAAGTTTCAAATTTTTAACGTTCCTTAATTCTATTTGTGGGAAGATGTTAGACCTGTGCGCCGCCACTGGCACACGGGAAAAAAATCCGATCTCAGAAATGAGACAAATGACTCATGATTCCATGAATACAGCGTATTTTAATGCTATGAAAATACACCATGAATAATATTCATAATATCATGAGTAACCTTTGCGTAAGGCAGCAAACATTCCCAAAATCATGAATCATCCGAGTTGAAATCATAAGCTAAATTCATGGGTTTAACTTTTAACCAAAAATGTAAAAAGAATTAAATAAAGCATCAGACTGGATTCGAACCAAGAACCTTGAGATCATTAAACCCCTTACTTTGACCACTATACTATCAGTGCTTGTATAAGATGGAAGACAAAAGACGTATAAGAGAAACCTATGTAGTGCGGTTTATGAACACGATTTGCCAAGTACGTGTAACGCTTGTAGCGGTCTTGATTCCACTGCATTATAAAATCATGAATTCCCATGACGAAATCATGAATCATTGTTACGATTTCATGGGATGGCAAGTTTATTCATTCAATGTTTTTTTATTCATGAAAATGGAATCGGATTTGTTTCCGTGCATCCTTTCACATGCCACCATCGTTGGTGATTGTAAGTTGGCGTGCCACCGTGATAATGTTTGAAACGCCAACGATTAGATGGTTCGGTTTCCCGAGTTAGAAAAATTTCCAAGATTGGGATTTTATTTTTCGAAATCCCGGGAAAAAATTCAAGACGCTTAAATCTAAGTAAATTCTCGAACACGTTTATTAAATTTCAAAGCTATTCAAAGTATTAATACTAAATGGTTGTATATAGTTAGATTTAAGTAGTAATTTTTCTTAAAACAACCCTGACAACCAGAAAGCATGTATATTAGACTGATGCAAAATTTGAAATTTTCGCTCCACAGTGCTCAAACGGTTAAACACCAGGTCCTGATTAGCCTCCCAAAATTTAAACTCATTTGGTAAGAAACTGACTTGGCACAAACTATTTCAAGTTTATATGGAAATTACTATGGGAAAACCAAACTTTTTGTTCATTGTCTTCTAGCCTTTTTTCCATATTGTACTTTTAACATGTTCTATTGCTATTCTTATGGGAATTTTTATCAGCTACAACTTTGCGGAAAATTGTTTTTCAGCCAAACGTCAAATAAAATAGTTATTAATTGTTTCAGAGATTGATAATCTTATGGCAAGTTTAAGCAACTGTATTGTGGGCAACACTGTATTCTGCAGTGTGACATAATAGCCATGATATTTGTGCTCTATTCTTCGCATCAGAAACCCCAATGTTGCCTGCTGAACAGTTGATGGAGCATAATCATAAGACATCAGTGACTTGAATCATTAATAACTTTTGTTCCTTACATTTGATTGAAAAGTGGTTTTCAACAATGTTGCTATTATTAAAAGCATAGGGATGTGGTGAATTGTGAGGTAGATATGAACAAAAACATAAGTTTTCCCATAGTAATTCCCATATAAACTTGAAATGGTTTGTGCCAAGTCAGTTTCTTACTAAAGTAGTTCAAATTTTGGGAGGCTAAGAAAGACCCAATTTGGAACCGTTTAAGCACTGTGGAGCGAAAATTTCAAATTTTGTGTCAGTCCAATGTATATCAAAGCTACTTTTTAGTATACCATATGCAAGTATATCTAGCGTTCAGAATCATAAGGGCTTAACTGCGATGATCGATTCTCTTCATCAATTGTCTCTTTGAATTACTAAAATGTTAATTTTTGATTTTTTTTTTACCAATTCAGTGCTGTGAACGATTGTATTGGCTAGCAAAACAAACAGCAAACGCACTGAAAAATATTAATCCTGTCGAGTCTTGAGCACTCCGAACACGATGCCTACGGTGAAATATGTAATGGCAAACTTGCAAATCTATTGGCGCCATTTGAAACTACAGTCCTAAAGATTTATTCGGTATCGATAGATATCGATAAATTGATGAACAATGATTTTTCCAATTTGCCGTTACACATTTTACCGGAGTCATCGTGTTCGGAGTGTTAACAAAAGAGAAAAAAGGTGAAGAGTAACGAGCACTGCAGTAAGGACCTTTTGATTCTGAACGCTGACATCAGGCTTGGGTAGTGAACTGAGGATTTTTTATCTAGTTCGTTTATTTGTAAGGCTCAATCGCGTTAGCTTTACGGAGTCGATTATTCATTGTTTTTGGTTTGTAACAAAATTCCCTTAATTCTATGTCTTGTAGGAGTTGGGCCGAATACTCGCGGCTTACTCGAGGTTAGAGGGGTACATTGTCGAAGTATAGGAAAAGGGGAGGAGCTTGGGGGTAGGGTTTCGTTGTCTCATCAGAGCGATGTCGCCAGTATGAACGGTAGTGTGGTTCTAGATTCGTCTGCAGTTCGACCGGCTATGGTGACCAGTGGGCGACGATGAGACTCATCGAGACGGGGGACAAGACAAACAAAAACTAATACAGAGATACAAAAGACAAACGAATTAAATTCTTATACTAGAAATTTGCAGAAACACATACATCGACTGCATATAGCAGAGATCGCGGGTACCCAACACGTCTCTGATAGGGATATAGGGTTGTGTTCCTTGGGCCTCGAGGGTATTAAAAAATCAAAAGTCGCTCTCTGGCGGCGACATTATCCGTACATTGCCAAACTGCGTGATCGATGTCGTCGTAACCGTTTCCACACCAACAGATGTTGCTGTCCACGAGGTTTATTCTATTGAGATGCGCATCTAGCGAGTAGTGGTTGGACATAAGTCTACTCATCACGCGAATGAAGTCACGACTTACGCCCAAGCCTTTAAACCACGCTCTACAACATTACGAATAATTGAATGTAACTACCGTCCAAGATTTCCAGTGTCCCAATCGGTTTGCCAACTCTAAAGGGGACTGAGGATTTCGCACGATAAATTTAGGCACGGTTCTCTGAAATTAATGCTTTATTCATGAATCCGATGTTTATTCAACTGGTAAATGATCGAGAACTAACATGACGGGCCCCATAACGTGGGTAGATCATCTTTTCGTGGTACGTTACGGGATATAAGATCTACCACCGATTCCTAGTCCTTGCTATTTCAAACTAGGGGAACAGGATTTTCATGAAATAGTGTGTGTGTGTGTGCAATCTAACCCCCTAGTGTCCGGCAGTGCTATTACGGAAGAAAACTGCTTTTTATTATCCTTAAATTAAAGAAGGTTTAGTCCGGAAGTTAGAAGGTGTTAGCTCTATTGCAGCTCCAGTGACCTATTTCAGAATGCCTGGTAATTCACGACCACTCCGATGTCACTTTTACTTACAATAAGCCCCGCATGTTCACTCTACCTTTATCAAATGGATAATGGTATCATAAACACAATTCCAGATTCAAAAAATATTATTTCCAAATCTGGCACGTATATAGTTTTGACATTTGAACATTTCTTATCAATTTTGTTTCGAATACTGCTGGCAGCACTTACTGGCCCTTACCGGTGACAAACGCGTTTTTCCGCAAAAACAACAACGCCTAAGTCTCAAAGCTCTCCGGACTTCTTCTTCTTCTTCGCTTTTCAAGCTTATTGCATATTGCATATTAGCTTATTGCGTGCTCTCAACTTAGTGTTCTAGATGCACTTCCACAGTTATTAATTGAGAGCTTTCGATGCCTGTACCATTTTTGCATTGGTATAATTGTGTGGCAAGTCCAATCATACTTCTATGCCCAGGGAAGTCGAGAAATTTTCCAACCCGAAAAATTCCTAGACCGGACCGGGAATTGAACCCAGCCACCTCCAGCATGGTCTTGCTTTGTAGCTGCACCTTTACCGACTGAGCTAAGGGAGGCCCCAAGCTCTCCGGACGTCCCCTCGAAAATGCAATCGAGAAATGTATAATAACAATCTTATTAATCTTATAACCTATTTTTCTCTCGCAAACCCGTCGTCGTCGAACGGCAAAAAAAGGGAACTCGGTGAGCACTTTTGTGATACGGAATTTTCACTGAACATAAACCGCGAATTCACAAATTTCATCACACCCAACTGCGAAACACGTTCAGAAGCACTTTTGGTACACTTTCGATCAATTTCTTTCGAAAACACTTTTGTTTTTTGCAAAAAAAAAGTTGCAAGCGAGCCAACACATCGATTGTGCCGACCTCTTTCACGCACCTTGCAGCGCGTAAATAAACTGGGAGGGCTTTCATGAAATAGATGCTAAATTTAAAATGTCAGTAAAAGTCATGTTCGAGCAAAACCCGCTTTTAACGAATTGAGCCTAATTGGAGTTGGGAATGCATCAATTTACGCCGTATACGTTAAAAGCTATTAAGATTACACGACAAATAAGGTCGACTCAAAGTTGAGATAAGTTCACTCATATTCTTGAAAACGTAGTTAACTCATAGACTGAGTAAAACTTTCTGAGCTTTTACAGGAATTTGTTTTCTAATCTGAGCAACATCACGATGCCATTGGCAATGCACATAATATTTTTCCATTAACAAAACCAAAGATATCTATCTGAATTCTGGAAGGAATGAATTCGTCACAGTCTTCGGCCGACTTATGGCGGCAAGTCAACGCCCTCAGTGGGAAACGGCGCATGACACCGCTCCACGTACAGATTAACGGTGAAGCTGTTTCTGAGCCTGCAATTGTAGCGGACGAACTCGGCTCGTACTTTGCCGATCTCGCAGCCATCGAGAAGTACGAAGACGAATTCAAGCGGAAAGCTAAGCCTTCGATGTCATCCATTGCAAGTTTCTCTGTTTCTTCTGATGCTGGAAACTTGGACATCAACCAGGCATTCTCCTGGCAGAAATTGCAGCATGCCCTCCGCTGCAGCAACGGAAAGTCGGCGGGTCCCGACGAAATCGGGTACCCTCTACTCAAGAGGTTACCAACGCTAGGCCAGCTACGGATGCTGGAGCTTTTCAACAAGCTCTGGCTCACCAACTCGTATCCAGCGTCGTGGAAAGAGAGCTTAGTCATTCCCATCCCAAAAGCCAATGAAACAACCCGTGAAGCTAGCAAGTTCCGGCCAATAGCCTTGACATGCTGTATGGCCAAGGTCCTGGAGCGAATGGTCAACAGGAGGCTAAAGCATTTCCTTGAAGCCGAAAACCTGCTAGACCATCGACAGCACGCCTTCCGTCAAGGATATGGAACGTCAACTTATTTTGCAACATTAGGGGAGGTCCTCAAGAGTGCCAACGATAGCGGTCTCCACACCGAGATCGTCTCACTGGATATATCGAAGGCCTTCAACAGGACGTGGACGCCCCTCGTCTTAGAGCAGCTTGTCAACTGGGGGCTGTGTGGACCCATGGTCCACTTCATCAAAAATTTCCTGACCGATCGCTCTTTCAGAGTCGCAGTTGGCAACACGAGGTCCCAGCTTTTCAGAGAAGAGACGGGCGTCCCACAAGGTTCAGTTATCGCCGTTACCCTCTTCCTTGTGGCCATGAACGGAGTTTTCGGAGGACTGCCGAAAAATGTTTACATTTTCGTGTATGCTGACGATTTACTTATCGTAACTACCGGCCAAACAGCAGCACATAACAGGATCAAGGCCCAGGCAGCAGTCTCCGCTGTAGCCAGGTGGGCCAGCGCGGTAGGTTTCCAGCTTTCGGCCACCAAAAGCGTCAGGTGCCACGTGTGTCCATCCCGGCACCGTGTCAGCTTGCCACCTATTAAAGTTCAAAGCCAGCCCATACCACTGAAGAAGATGGTCCGTATTCTTGGGGTACTTGTTGACCGGTCCCTCAACTTCGAGCAGCACTTTAAAGCGATCAAGAACGACTGCCGCAGTAGGATCAACTTGATCCGCACCATCTCTTGCCTCCACCGGTCTAACAATTGCGACACTCGTTTCCGGGTTGCAAGAGCCGTCATCGATAGTCGCCTACTGTACGGTCTTGAGATGACGTGCATCGCCACCGAAAAGCTCGTGCAGATACTAGCACCAACTTTGAACACCTACGTTCGGATTGTCTCCGGCCTTCTTCCGTCAACGCCCGCCGATGCCGCATGCATCGAAGCGGGTATTCTGCCCTTCCGCCATCGTATAACCGCAGCAATTGCAACGAAAGCCGCTGCCTTTACCGCAATGACCTCCGGAAATGACAGGATCTTTCTCCTCGATGAGGGGAACAGACTCCTCCGCATAGCTGCCAATTCGGAGCTCTCCCCAGTGGCCAAGGTCCACTGGTACGGAGACAAAAGTTGGCGCATACATCCACCAAAAATCGAGAGTCGGATAAAAAGCAGGTTCAAGGCTGGAGCTAACTCTGCAGCGCTGATGAGAACAATAGCCGAACTGCTAGGCTCGGACTACCCAACCCATGCCCACATATACACAGACGGATCGCTTTCCCGAGCTGGGGTCGGAATTGGAGTAGCCGGAATTTCAGCACCGATAAGTAGCAGCCTACCGCCACAATGCTCGGTTTTCTCCGCCAAAGCTGCGGCCATCTTTGTTGCCGTTACAACACCCTAGGACCGGCCCATACTGGTGCTATCCGATTCGTACAGCGTGATACAAGCCCTTACATCGGAGACCATGACTCACCCCTGGATACAGGGTATTGTGGAGGCCACACCTCCGAACACGGTGTTTTCCTGGATCCCTGGGCACTGCGGTATCCCAGGAAACAGCGAAGCCGACAGCCTGGCAGGGTCTGGACCAGCTGGCCCCCATTACACCGAAGTGCCACTACAGGACATAAAGAGATGGATAGTCAGCAAAATGTGGGAAGCCTGGGAAGCAGAGTGGTGCCAATCCCAATCCCTCTTCATCCGAAGAATCAAAGGAACGACGAGCAAGTGGACGGATATATCGAAACTACGGGACCAGAAGGTGGTTTCTCGTCTTAGGACAGGCCATACAAGGATCTCACATAGTTTTGGTGGGACGCAGTTCCACAGAATGTGCTACGTTTGCGGAACCACTGCATCGGTGGAACACATCCTATGCCTGTGTCCGCAATACCAACAACTACGGGAGCAGTACTCACTTTCCAACAGCATTAGGGACATACTGGGCGACGAACCTTCCACTTTAGCGACAGTTATTTATTTCCTCAAGGACGCTGGGTTATACAACAACATTTAGGTCCTTTTAACTTTCTTTTGGCTGACGGTACATCTCTACCGTACGGAGGATTACCACTCCTACGGTGGAGCTCCGATCTCTTTCAAAACCCTACCTAACTTTGATTTACCAGATTGTTTTTTTTTTCTCGTAGCCTGCACAGATAAAAATTCTGAATTTTAATTGTGATGTAAACATTCATTCACGTAAACTTAAATTTAATTTCACACAACCGAGCAACTTGTAAACAATATTGTTTACAAAGATGGGGTTTGTATACAATATTTGCTACATTGCATGAATTGTGCTAGAACTTTACATGATATATAATGTAAACTTATATGAAATATGACGCTCCATTTGTGTGCATCATATTGAACAGAAATTTACACTACTTTTCGAACTGTCTGTATTGTTAGTCTTTTTACTGGAATCTGTATTAATTGCTTCTATTTAGGTACATGTAAATTGTAAGCCAACTCCGTAACAAAATTTGCTGGCAGAACCTCCCTCTGAGGCCTCCCATTTTATAGAGATGAACTAGCCAACAGCTAAAAATCTCTCTAATAAAGCTTAAAAAAATCTAGCTGAATTTCCCCTCCCCTTGGCTAGTTTTTTAACCTGGACGTTGGTGGGCGGGCCTAATCTTATGCTTCATAGTGGAGCGTTGGGGACGGTTGGTTTAGGTCCGGCATCGTTGGCTCATGCCGTGACAGAATAGCGTCATGAGCATGCGATGAGGATTACTGAGCTTCCCCTCTCCGATGAACCATTGCATAAGAGAACCAAAGTTCTAGCCTGAAGTGGTAGTATCACACTTGTTACTCCTTTATTTGAAAGCCGCGTTGTAGTACGCTTACGTATAGGCACTGACGTTGGATGCGATGCTGGCGGATTTTGCCGCAAATCACTCTTATTTTATTTATTTTTACGCAGATAGATTTATTTGGGTTTGCAAGGGAATTATACTATTTAAATATTTTAGAAAGTGCCCAACAGTGCTCCTTCTACTTGCGTGACAAGCTTTCGTTGTTGTTTTCATTGAAGTATTACTCAGGGAACAATGTTAAACACAATTTTTGTACATGGTATTGCAACTAACCTTATATGTGCTTCATTTTGATTTGGGATAAGTGTTTGAACTATGGCTCGGGATTTCCACTGTGGCGTGCTTCTATTGTGACATAACCATACGTATTTTTGTGGTGCGACATAGTGGAAACGTGTGAGCGTAGTTGAAGCATATACCCTATGTAATTTAAAAATCAGCTAGGAAACTAACTTCAAAGTGAAGCATTTTAGTCACTTGGAGGTGTCACATGGGACGAACTAATATATATTAAATATAGGTCAAAGTCAAAAACAACTTGAAACACGTTAAATTTGAGATTACATTCACAAGTGCAGGTACTTAATAAAGCATGGTAGGTAGATAAGAGATTTCAATTATTTATTAAATTAGACTAGAGATATCATAATCATCAAACGAACTTAAATAAGACAATTTAGACAGCCTAGTAGCATTAAGTGGATTAACAGAAGAGTTACTATGCGGAGGGTCCGCTTAGGGACGGAACTAGCCTTTAAAGCAGCTGGCAACTAGCCTTTTCATGTATTGTTTGTCTATTTTGATTATTGCTTTAAAATATCAATTTGGTATATATGTGAAAGGATGTGGGATCATTGGGAGATGGATTTTCGGTTTCTTTACATTTAGCATCACTATGTGTCATTTCCTCAAAACCCCCCAATAACCGGCCTCTTCAATCCCTTCCTTTTCCTACCTCAAATCACATGGAACTCAACATAATGATTAGTGCAAGTATTTATATTGATTTTCCTTAACTTATAGCTTACTTGATCATTTGAAAAAGTTCGTTATAGGGTTTCCTCTCGGGTTCCCTTTGATTTTTCTCGATTTTTTTTCCATATTTTTACGACTCTTATTCTGGTACAAAACGGTGAAAATGGCTACTTCGTTCAGCACTAAAACTGCATCCGAAGGTGGGTGTTCTGGAGTAGGATCGAAACACACTGTCCGTTTCATTCACTTTTTCAGTGACAGTGACTATAGACAGTCAAGTTATAGACCGGCCAACGTGAGTTGACGTATCCAAACAAACCGTCAAATCGTATGGAAATTCTTCGTTTTGGATTCAACATGGCAGCACATTGACAGGTCTATAACTATGACCGTCTATAACAGTGACAGTTCGTTCGTGAAATGGATTTGAAAACGCGCGAATTTCTAATGTATATTAAATTGCTTGAAATTGGTTGGTTGGCTGTCTTTATTAAGGAGATTTTCAGCCAGACGCTGGTTCATCTCCAGAGACTTGAAATTGACATCCCCAGCTAATACACAAGCAAAATTCATCGGAACCGATCCGTATCTTATATAGTTTTAAAACTCATCGAATATTACGTAGAAATCCATATATCTTGTCTCAAAGGCCATACTGGCTAGTCTTAGCACTCCCACTAAATGGGGGCACGAAGTTCCGTGACGTGACCCTGGCCTCCTCCGCTACCGTGCCTTTAAAATCTCCTGAGCACACCCCTGACACTCCTTGGATGAACACCTAACGGCTTCAGAAGCGTTTCAGTCTTGCAGTCAAAATGTACCGAACCTAGCAGTTGAAGTCTCCTGAATCGTCGCCTGAAACATCCTGAATCGCTTCTCGAATAAGCTATAATCCATTGTTACAAACTACATGTCATCGAAAATGACACCCGTCGCTTGACTTCTTGAGAGTCATCTAACATAAAAGAAACCATTACCCCCATATTCATCCGCCCATACTGTAGCACCTCTGGACCCGTACGTGACAATCACCAATCAGTCTGGGGCTGCTCGCCATAAAAAAAAGTGAAATGTCATTTTTCTTTTAACGAGACCTTCTGTGGACCAGTCAGTTGTCCCCCCGCAAGCAAATTACCTAACTCTGCGGTCGGAAGAAAGCAAATTAGCCTTTCCCCGTCGTCGCGACGTTTGGATCGTGCAGCTCATCTTCAGCTTCCCCAATTTACAGATAACGTTGCCCTTATGCAAAGTGCAGGTGCTTAGAGAGGGTAGTTGGTGTGCGCTTCATATTTAAACCGCCATGGTGCATGCGATATTACAACAATGAGAAATGAATTCTATTATGATGGACGCCAGTCACACACCTCATCCTCACTGCCCGCAGGCTGAGTGACTTCGTCTCCCTTCGGTTAATCCAAAGAAAGACCTGCCGCTACTACCGCAACTACTCGACCATGAAAGAAAAGTGACGTTTGTGGCGCGCGGTGACAAATGAGGGACGACTAAACTCTCCAAGAGACGCGCGCTGTGCACTTATCGATGGTGAAGAGTAAAAGTATTTTATTACACGGACGGTTGCGTTTAAAAGACGATTATTCAAGTTTATGATCAACGATCATGTAATTTTGCTTTCTTCCCCATTGTCATGGTTCGGCTCGGTGCAGTGATGATGATAATGACGACGGTGGAGACTGTTGAGCGACAGTCACCATTGCTATTGCTGTTTTTGTTGAAGCGTGACGTCTCTCGAATACGTTACCAGCAACTTGCAATTCATAAGCAACAGCCGAGCATTAACTTATGCCAGTGGCGATTGGCGATGCAACAGGACTTGCGATTTGTTAAATCAACTTGAACGAGTGTGCGATTAAATCACGTTTCGCCAAATGGATCAATTCTGCCCAGAACTTTATCGTTCTCAAAAGTAACCCAAACATTCTTCCAAGCAACATTTAGCTTTCCGCTTCCTAAGAGAAATGCTGAGGATGCAATATTTTTTCACAGCCAGTTACAGATGAATTACTAATGGCAACTGTCAGCGTTCAATATCCAATGGAGACGGGCAATAACAACAATGGCATCAACCAGTTAGTGTCGATGCATCGACGACGACGACGACGCACGGATGCCATTATTTTATGTGTTATTGCTTATGCTGCCTGCTATGCAAGGCCGCAAACGTCATCCTACCATCGCACATTGATTGGTGAAGGTAGGTATATCTACCTTCACTAGGTCTCTAATGTACAAATGTTGTTATCGCGCTTGTAATGGGAAAACCGCATGCGGTTTTCTGACACCACCGGCAAAAAGTAGCTTTTCCTATCACGATTTGTTTTTCACCGTAACCATTCGTGGTCATCGCCATCGTAGGCAAACGATGCGTTCTCCGATTGGAACTGGGAAGGTTTTTTTTACAAGCTGCTTTTTTCTTGTTGGGGATGAATGATGAATATAATATTCGAAAAAAAAAATAAAGATTGCGGATTGCGGCCGCACTGACGGATGGGCTTGACTTCCATATAAAATGAACGATTCTGTCCGGCACCAGGGAAACAGGTTCGATTGGTTTTCTTCATATTTTATTTTATTGTACTGTGAATGGACTTCAGCGATAATACTCTTGACGGATTGATGAAGAAAATTCATAGGTCAAGTTGGGAATCATACTTTCCGGATTTCTAAAGAGTTACATTAAATTACCTCTGTTCTTCTTTAAATTGCGAAACACTGACAGGATAGACTTTCTTAAATTGAATGGCTATAGATTTTTCTAATTCAGAAGCACGATTTTGTTTTGACTTTTCGTTTTTCGATAAGCTTATACAAATAATTTTACTTTTATTTATTAGATTTATGAGACCTTCCCTCTTGTAATAACTGTACATTTAACCATGTGGGTCTCTTAACAAAAGCTTTGCTTAGTAGACCGTGGGATCGACAAGGTTGGAAACCACTATAGCGCAGTTTGCCAATTATGCAGGATTTATCCATGACCATGACACTGAATTATGGTGACATATTAATCTTTAATCTATTATTGATTGATGAAAATGGAATTTTGGTAATAAGTACGAACGATATTGTCAGTATGTATGCTTTGAATGTTGTTGGCATATTGCGTATGATATGAGGCAAATTTTTAACTTTCCGGCTAATAATCGTCAGTTTTAAATTAAGTTATTACTAGCATAAAATTTAATCAACCTATGTGATCTATATTGTTTGTTGTGAGTTGTTATATCTGAATCATGTAATATTAACGGGAAAATCGAAAATGTTCAATAATTGGCTTCCATATGAACTCATTGTCCTGTGCCTGAAAGTGTTCAACGTTTAATATATAACACCTGCTACATACAGGAACCTCCCAACTATCGCAGTGGGTGGTACCCAAGTAACCAAAAGTTCCGCATTAAACTATACAACTTCCAAGCTCCATAAAGTTCAAATAAAGTTCAGACAGAACCTTCAAGTTCCATAAAGTTCGAATAAAGTTCTGACAGAACTTTCAAGTTATATAAAGTTCAAATAAAGTTTCGACGGAACTTTCAAGTTCCATAAAGTTCAAATAAAGTTCCGACAGAATTTCTTCCCAAGCAACAAAAACTTTCCGTATTCAACGATAAAACCAACTTTCAAGTTCCATAAAGTTCCGATGCGTACTCTTAGCAATTTGAAGTTAAAAAAAAGTTTTTAAAAGCATCCCTAAGCACCACTAGCGTGCACAGACATCTTGTTAAGGAGGGGCAATTTGTATTATGGTGCATTTAATCTGGGGATGGGGAGTACTCCAAAGTGCGTGGGAGATGGTGCTGTCCACCCACCCTACTGTTTAATTTAGCTAATTTTATTTATGTTTTGCTCCGGTGGTGGTTCATCTTCTTCAATGCAAACTGCTTTCAGACAGCCAATGAAAATTGGCAATTTAATCGCATCGACTATGATGAACCATCCCAAAGTACCGTCATTCGGGGTGACGAAAAATGATGCCGAAGAATCAACATGTTTTTTAAAGATGATATAACAGACAAACCCGAAATTATTGCAACGCACATAAACAGCTGTAATTTTTTTTTTAGAGAAGATTCTTAGACGAATTTTTAGTAAGACAACAATAGACCAAGGTTCAATGGCAAACTAATACCCACTTTTCAATTAGGGAATCCAAAAGCTGTCTTTAAACTTTGTACAGTTGCGAAAAAGTCCTTCCTCAGATCTCCTTAAGGTTCTTTTCGAAATTTTTAGAACTCTATGAGGTATTTTGAAATTCTTCTCAGAAGTCATCTGGAATTATTTTCAGAACTCTTCTTGACTTTTACTCAGAACACCTTGAATTTGAAATTCCTTTGGAGTTTCAGAAGAATTTCTTCAATATTATCCAGAAATTATTCTCGGCATGAGCTAGAAATTATCTCCCTTGAAATTTTCCTCAAATTCACTCAAGTTCACTCAAAAGTTAATTTTCTTGGTATTATTTTCGAAATTATCTTGGAACTATCTGCAGGATTCACTATAAATCATTCGCAGAATTTTCTTGGAATACTCCCCAGAAATCATTTGGAACTGTCATCAAAATTCAATATCCTTGAGGTTCTTGTGGGATTTTTTTAGAACTCTCCCAAGAGCTCTTTTGAAATTCTTCTCAGAAGTCCACTGGAATTATATTTAGAGCTCCTCATGTTTTTTCTCAGTACACATTGAAACTGAATGAGCTAGAAATTATCCTCCGAATTCCCTTGAAATTTTGCTTATAATCGCTTTGAAATTACACTCAAAATTGGATTTTCTCGGTATTCTTTTCGCAATTGTCTTGGAACTATCTGCAAAGGGCACTAAAAATTATCTGCAGAATTTTCTTTGAATTCTCCCCAGAAATATTTTGGAACTGTCATAAGAATTCAATATCCTTGAGATTCGTCTCGGAATATTTTAGAACTTTTTTTTCTCAAAACACCTTGGAACTGAAATTCCATTAAAGAAAGTCTTCTCATAATAAGCTTGAAATTATCCTCGGAACTCCATTGAAACTTTTCTCAACATCCTTTTGGAACTTCATTCCAAATTTGATTCTCTCGGTATTTTTTTTTTAAATTATCTTGGAACTATCTGCAGGATTCACTAGAAATTATTCGTCGAATTTTCATGGAATCATCCTAGAAATCTTTTCTTTTAGAACTCAATTCAATACCCTTAAGGTTCTTCTCGGAAATCAAGTTTAAGTTGTCCGCCCATTCACCAAAACGTTGTAGTTTTTCCACCATAAATGTTCAATAAAGCTTGCCCCTCCATTCACCAGAACTGTGCAATTGTTACGTCAGGCCTCTCCATGCAGCAGATTGTTGCAAATCTTATACCATAAATTTTCAATACAAACTTGACACCAGAAAATTTCATTTGATCAGAACGATGCAATTTTTTCACCGTTAATGTTCAATAAAAATTGCTTCTCCAATCTTCTGATTGGTGCAGATTTCCTTTTTCCATTTACCACCAGACATTTTCAATATAGCTTGCTTCTCCTATCATCAAAATGTTGCAGGTTTTCCACCAAATAAAGCTTGCCCCTATTTTTAGATTTTTCATCATAAATTTTCAGCAAAGCAGCTTCCCTCCAATCATCAGAATGGTGCAAATTTTACACCAGAAATTATTATTAAAGTTTGTTTCTCTATTCTCTATTCAGCAGAAGGATGCAAATTTAAGACCCAATTTTTTTCAAAAAGCTTGCCCATCCGTTCACCAGAATGGTGCAGATTTTCCACCAGAATTTTTCAATATAGATTAATTTTAAATGTGCCTTGATTTACCAAACCTGTGCAAGTTTTCCAACAGAAATTTTCCGTTCATTTAATTTATCAGAGCGATGCAAATTTTGCACCAGAAATTTTCAATAAAGCATGCTCCTCAATTCACCAGAACGATGCACCGAAAATTGTCAGTGAAGTTTGTTTCACAATGCACCTTTGTGGTGAAATTTTCAGGCTTTGCCTCTTTATGCACCACAATGCTGCAAATTTTCCACCATAAATTTTCAATGAAGCTTGCATTCATCAGAACGATGCAAATTATGGACCAGAAAAATGAATAAACCTTGCTTCTACATTCACCACAGTGTAGCGAACTTTCCACTAGACATTTTCAGTTAAATTCAATTTTTCTAATTTTCATTGTGATTAGTCCCTCCATGCCCGATTTGTACCTTCCTTAAAAGTTGTCCTGGATTCAACCCCGTGTATTTGGCATACGATCTACGAACGCTAACAACTGCGCCACAAGTTAGTTGGAATACCAGGCGGACAAACACCAATTTCAAATGCATCAAGGTGTTGTGTTTCGTATTCAAGACAGCCGGCTGGCACTAAGAACTCCAACAGTAGGCGGGACAACAGCGCACTTTTATGTATCTCAGATGACGTAGCAGTTTGTGCTGGGGCTATCACGCAGAAGGACTGGGTTTAATTCAGCTCCAATACTAATACTAATGCTGATAAATCAATACACGTTCATCCCCTGTCTTTGATGTAGAGGACATAAACCTTTTTTAACTTATATTCTAAAAGTTCCGTTCAAGTTCCGCCAGAAGCTGCTTAGAATGCTCTTCAATTATGGTACCGGAACTTTGAAGTTCTTATAACGACTTAAAAATGAGGCTGATTAGAATTCTATAGACCACCTTCAACCAAGCTGCTTAAGCCAAAAATAGCCTTTTATCAGAACTTTTGGTTACATGGGCATCGTCTACCCACTGCAATTTCACGGCTGTCTTCCAACCAGCTGATTTTCTGCAGGTGTCAAAATTTGACCCTAATCACATACAGGAACCAGCTCAGTGTTCACTCGGCTGTCGACAGAAGCAGATCACTCTCAATGTGTGTCACACGATCGTCTGTTTACTCGGCAGCAACCATTGAGTGGTCCTCCTCATTGTTGTTCATCAGCAGTTCATTCACTCGATGCGTCGTCGACTTTGGAAAGCAACCGTTTCGTGATGAATGTGTGAGTGCTGACCACGTTTGCGTCCATTGTTGCAATGGAAGCGCTCTGACTCACGTTGGCGAATCTGCCATACAATGAAACCACTGAAAGCGGCTCCCATTCTGGTCGAGGAGGCTCATTGTATAGCGGAAGAAAAAATGTTTATTGTGTTGTACCTTTTGACTATAGTTTTAAGATGTATTGTGTAGTGAACAAGAATCCTCGGCTCTGTAAAGTTAATCCGCTTGAGCCTTATCAAATTAATTAATAAAGAAAGAAGAAACTCAATTGGTTGGATGATTTTTGAGAAATTACGGTAGATGGACAGCACCACCCGACGTGCTATTCGGGGGATACCTGTCTGATTTCCTTCCATGGTTGACTGGTTCTATAAAATCAATTAGTTAACTTATCCAAAAAATTAGATTCATTAATTGAAAAGAGTGACTCTTCTGAGTGATTCTTCTAGTTGAAAAATTGCCTTCAAAATTACATATTGATGATGTATGCGTGTACAATAATTAAATACATTAGAGCAAAAATATAATTTCATAGCGAATGTTGCGTGCAGTGCAATATCACCGATTCTACCGCACTTCTACTTGTGTGTACACACTATTCAAGAAGTAATCGTTGAAATTATCTCTAGGTCAAGTTCTAGTAGCAAGGTGCACCAAGTTATGGCACTATTTTTATTTTACTCCAATTATGGCTGTACCAGTCCATTGCCTATGAAAATTTAAATGAGCAGAGCCAAAAACTGGGGCAATGCCACCTGACCAACACCATTGCTGAATTAATAACTTTTAGAATCTCTTAGCACCCAACTAAGAACTAGAAGTCATAGAATCATAGCATCTATGGGACCCACGATTCGAAGTATGGATTTTTTCGTTCTTATAACCTCAGAGGTTCAATTTTTCTGGCATATCAACTAAGAGACGTACGAACACTCACGAAAATTTGGTAAATAATAATGTTACCATGAGTCTGTGTTAATTTTCCTTCAGATATCACTGCTGTTCTTAATGGTGACATCTAACAAAAATTCTGCATACACTTAAAGGGTGTCCACGATGAAATTGCCACACACAAAATTGATTCGCAAAATTCGAGTTTTCATCCGATTGCCATCAAATTTTCAGGGATTGAGAAATAACTATTAAACTTCATTTTACCATTTTACTCGTATTTTATTTACAGTCCATACGCAACTGCCCGCACCTTGGCCTTAACCCTGGCCATAAGATTCTGCACAACCTGTGAATCAACCGTTTTTTGCATGTAAACCCATACTTTCTTCAGTTCCTCGACTGTCTTCACTACCTTAGGTCGTTTAAGAAGGTGCTGCTTCATAATCGCCCAGTACTTCTCGATGGGGCGGAGCTCCGGAGTGTTGGGAAGGTTGAACATTTTCGGCACGAAATTGACCTTATTGTCCGCATACCACTTCAGCACGTCCTTGGAGTAGTGGCATGAGGCCAAATCCGGCCAGAAGATTGTTGGGACGTTGTGGGCCTTCAGGAGAGGAAGCAGCCGCTTCTGGAGGCACTCTTTTATGTACACCTGTCCGTTCATCGTGTCCTGGGTCACGAAAGGTGCACTCCGCTTCCCGCACGTGCAGATGGCTTGCCAAACCAGGAATTTCTTCGCAAATTTGGACATCTTCTGAGTGCGGACATGCTCCGGAACGCTGAACTTATCCTTGGCCGTGAAAAACAGGTTGCCGGGGATCTGTTTGAAGTCGGCCTTCACATATGTTTCGTCGTCCATGATGCAGCATTCAACTTTCGTCAGCATGTTGAGGTACAACTTCCTGGCACGGGTTTTGGCGGACTTGTTCTGCTTCTCATTGCGATTAGGGGCCTTTTGTACCTTGAACGTTCGAAGCCCGGTCTTAGTTTTGGCCTTCTGGAGAAAACGTCGGCTTAGGTGCAGCTTCTTAGCCACATCCCTAACGGAGGCGTTCGGATTTCGGTTGAAGGCCCCAACTACGCGGTTGTGATTTTTGGTGTTGTACGGAATACTTTTTCCTTCACTTCTGGGCTTCCGATCGGTGGTCAACCGTTCCTCGAACCGCTTAATCACTCGCGACACCGTGGAATTCGCGATTCCCAACGTTTTAGCGATGGAACGATGCGAGAGATCCTTGTTCTCGTGATGAATGCGCAAGATTTTATCACGCACGAGCTGTTCTTTCGACTCCATTTCCGCGAGTTTTGATCACAGGACTTTAAAACTTGCAGGATGTAAATAATGCACTATGAACTAAATCCACCCAAATTTTCATTAAATTCTACCCAACGGTCAAAAAGTTAGAGCAATTTCATAGTGTGGCAATTTCATCGTGGACACCCTTTAGTTCCGTTAATTGTTAACAGAAGACAGTGAGGTCAATACATTTCTGGTACCTCTATATATGCATTTAAAGTCTGGAACGCGCAAAAATTGGTCAACTTCAAATTGCTGTACACAGAAAAAAAAAATCTGATTTTTAACTATCGCGTAACATCTCCCTTCGTTTAATGTTGAGCTATACTTGGCATAAACAGCGAAATCGTTTACAAGTTTGCATACAATATTGATAATTTATGCGATATTGCGCTTTAAATTACACGAAATATCGCGTAAATTTATGCCAAATCTAGCGTTAATTTTATGTGCGCTATATCTCGCAGAAATTTACATGAATTTTTCGAACGGTGTATTTCTGTTAAAAACCTAAAATGCTGCATTTGGAATTTGAGTGTATATACAATGGTTGCTATTATGAGTTTTCATCGTTTGCTCTCCAGTTTTCAAAATGACATCCAGGCAAGAGGAGCAGCGTGTCAAAATTTTGCTCGCGCAAAAAGAGAATCCGACGTTCTCACACGTCAAGTTGGCAAAATTGCTGGATGTGGCCAAATCGACCGTGACAAACGTTTTAAAAGTGTTCGGGGAGCGTCTGTTGACCACCAGGAAGCCTGGAAGCGGACGTGACAGCGACGACGAAGAAGGTGGCGGTGAAATATAAGTGGAATTCTAACTTCTTCATCCGGGACGTCGCTCAATGTCTCCCATACTACTGTGCAGTGGGCCAAGAAACGAGCCGGGTTGTTGACGTTTAAGAACGTGAAGGTGGCGAACTGAGGTTACGAACAAAATACGTCGTCAAAGCAGCGGTCCCGAAAGCTGTATACGAATCTGCTCACAAAGTTCGACTGTGTCGTCATGGACGACGAAACTTATGTGAAGGTGGATTTCAAGCAGTTTCCGGGACAGGAGTTTTATACCGCATCAGGAAAAGGGAAGGTGGCTGAAATTTTCAAAACCATCAAACTATCGAAGTTCCCGAAAAAATATCTCGTCCGGCAGGCCATATGCACGTGTGGTCTAAAAGGTGGCATTTTCATGACTACGGGAACCATCAATCAAGAGATCTACATCCAGGAGTGCCTGGAAAAGCGGCTGCACCATTCCGAAAGCAACATAATAGACCTGTGCTGTTCTGGCCGGACTTGGCGAGCTGCCACTATGGGAAAAAGGCAATCGAGTGGTACGATACGAACAACGTGGTTGTGGTACCCAAAGACCACAACCCTCCCAACAGCCAAGAACTCCACCCTATCGAACGGTATTGGGCCTGACGATATGATTCATTCTAAACCTTAACTGTCA
This sequence comes from Ochlerotatus camptorhynchus, assembly GCF_037179485.1. NCBI lineage: Eukaryota > Metazoa > Arthropoda > Insecta > Diptera > Culicidae > Ochlerotatus > Ochlerotatus camptorhynchus. The sequence goes on along the minus strand of NW_027040513.1, from coordinate 2,649,612 downwards.
TTCAGATTTTTTTTAAACTGAGTAGCTGATGTTTCGGAAGGTGGCAGCGTAGAAGAGCAATGGATAGCCACCGATAATGTCTTTATCGAGACGAGTTAGGATAACCTGGGAGAGAAGTGTATTCCGTTAAAAGAGAGGATCACGGATACCTGGTGAATATCGAGTACCGTTGATAATCAAAAGCCGTGATAGAGCGGACGGGAACCGGAGTAGCCTAAAACGAAGCCCGTCAACCCTTACTCGTATCTTGAGAAGGAAGTCACGCACTCCGGCAGACGGTATAAGCGAGCGTGTGTGGACTCTCTAGCTGACGGAGGGGAGAAAGCCATAACAACTGGCGATATACAACTCCTCTACGATATGTCATGACCAAGGAATCAAAAATATCTTCAAATGACAAAATGACAAGAGGTCATCGAACCGAATAATAACGCTATGTCAGAAGTACAAAGCAATAATGATATAATCTTCTTCCTTCTTTTTCATGACAAGCAGTCCGTGCGACACAACTCACTCGGGGCGGTACACTCCAAAAATTTATCACATATCTAATGGATGAAATCCATGTGAATTTCACATAGATTTCCTATGATCACATAGCAGCAAATCCCACCACAAAATCACATGAATATTATGAGGCCGATGAAATTCATGTGAAAAATCACATAAAGTATTTGTGATCGCATAAATTTTATCTGAAATTCAGATGAATTCCATTGAATTTGATTATGGATGAAAATCATGTGCGTATCCAATGGAAGCTACATGAAAACTATTTTCGGTGTAGAAGGAAACGAGCAAACTGTTGGCAAGCTGCTTCACGAAGTAAAGCCGAACATGATACACGTGTGTTAATGGGAATTTTTTTGTTATGTCTTTTCTCATTTCATATCAAGCTATGTCCTCATCCGTGTATATTGCAACAAAGCAGGCAAGCAATATATCATTATCCTTCTACCACTCGGATCGAGCTATGTTACAGAGCGAGTTTTTCATGGTAGTGGTAGCAACCGTTTTGTCTGTATCGTTGGTTGCTTTATGTGTTTGGATTCGCTGGTCATGACACCTGAGTGGAGCAAGAATGAACCCAAGGATGCCAGTGAAAGACACGACTGTTTACCGACTACACTGACCAGATGAAACGTTGGTTAGAGTACTTCGAACAAATTCCTCAAGTTTCGACGTCCAACCAAATGACTTATTTTTAAGATCAGTAGATAGGGTAAGATCGAGATGGAAAATGACAGGTGGGCAGGAACTCACAGTCTCCCTGTGTTGGTGAGTTCTTTGCCGTTAATTTTCATGAAAAGTTCACTATTTTGCTGTACAGAAATTCAAAACAAAAATTTTTATCTGCGGATTTGAACAGTTTTTTTTTTTTTTTTTTTTTTTTTGTAATTACTTTATTTGTACAGGCTCAATCGAATAAACTTTACAGAGCCGAGTTATCCTTTGCGTTATACATTATTACAGTCTTATATTTAAAGTTAAAGGAACTGGACCGAGTACTCGCGGTCGTCTCGAGGTTAGTGGAGATTTACAATATTTTGGATGGGAAAAGGGAAGAAGGAGGTTTTAAATGTGGTTTACGATATAACTATTTAATTAATCCTAAAGCATGAAATTATTTCTATTCATCTTGAAAACAAACATTGAAAAAAAAAACCCCAGACGTACAAAACACAAACTAAACACAAGGTTAATCAAACTTACAATCTAAGGTTAATATCCTTAAAGTAAACATATATGAGTTTCATAAACTCCAGATCGCGTCTAGCCAAAATATCCCGAACTGGAACATTAGGTTGTCTACCTCGAGCCCGAAGGGAATCATAAAAATGTGATCTGACTCCACGATACTCCGCACAAGACCAAAGGATGTGATCAGCGTCCTGGTAACCTTGTCCACATTCACAGAGATTGCTGTCTCCCAACCCCACACGGAACAAGTGAGCGTTTAGACAATAGTGATTGGACATGAGACGAGACATCACGCGTATGAAGTCTCGACTCAAGTCCAACCCTTTGAACCATGCAAACTTCGACACCTTAGGGATAATTGAATGTAGCCATCGTCCCAAGCTACCCTCACTCCATTGATGTTGCCAGCTAACGAGCGACTGCTGACGATAAATAGAGAAAAATTCACTATAGGCGATCTGTCGATCATAAATGTCGCCTTCCATAGCGCCCACCTTCGCAAGTGAATCCGCCTTCTCATTGCCCAAAATTGAGCAATGCGAAGGGACCCACGCGAAGGTGATTATGAAAGAGCGCACGGATAAAGCACTAAGCAGTTCTCGTATTTTCAAGAGAAAATACGAGAAGTGCTTTATCGGCCTAATGGAACGGATAGCCTCGACAGAACTGAGACTATCCGTAAAAATAAAGTAGTGGTGTGGAAGAAGTGAAGCAATAGTTTCCAAAGTGTAGTGAATTGCTGCCAGTTCAGCCACATACACAGAACAAGGAGCTTCAAGTTTTCGAGAGGCGCTATGAAATTCATTAAATACACCAAAACCAGCGGACTCCTCTATTAGAGATCCATCTGTGAAAAACGTTCTTGCAGAATCAACATGGCCAAACTTTGCAGCGTATAATGACGGAGCAATCATAGGACGATGATGCTCTGGAATTCCGCGGATTTCCTGCGTCATAGATAAATCAAAATTCACTGAATTGCCGAAATCGGAGAAGACTACACGATTGGGAATATTTCTTGAAGGGCTGACATCCTGTGTTAAATATAGGTAGTACAAAGTCATAAAACATGTTTGAGGATTAAGCTCCAGAAGCTTCTCAAAGTTTTCGATCACCAGTGGGTTCATTACTTCGCAACGGGTGAGGAGCCTCAGAGATAACTCTGAAAAACGGACGGATAGTGGCAACATGCCCGCCAGCACTTCGAGACTCATAGTATGAGTCGAGTGCATGCATCCTAACGCGATACGAAGACAACGATACTGGATCCGTTCCAGCTTGATGATGTGCGTTTTAGCTGCCGACTGGAAGCAAAAACTACCGTACTCTAAAACCGATAAAATCGTTGTCCGGTACAACGTCAGAAGATCTTGTGGATGGGCTCCCCACCACGTTCCGGTAATTGATCGAAGGAAATTGATCCTTAGTTGGCATTTTCGTCTCAGATACTCAATGTGGGATCTCCAGGTGCATTTGGAATCGAACCAGACCCCGAGATATTTAAAAGACATGGAATGAGTGATCGGTTTACCCAAAAGTTGAAGCTTCGGTTGTGCTGGGCTATGCTTCCTAGAAAAAACGACCAACTCAGTTTTCTCCGTGGAGAATTCGATACCTAGCTGAATAGCCCAAGTAGACAAATTGTCCAAGGTATCCTGTAAGGGTCCTTGCAGGTCAACCTCTTTTGGCCCTGTGATAGACACTACGCCGTCATCTGCAAGTTGTCTCAACGTGCAATTGTCATTTAGACAATTGTCAATTTCTCTAACGTAGAAATTGTACAAAAGGGGGCTTAAACATGAGCCTTGGGGGAGACCCATGTAGCTAAATCGAAAAGCTGTAGAGTTTCCATGAGAAAAGCTCATATGTTTTTCTGACAGCAAATTGTACAAAAAATTATTCATTAATGGAGACAATCCACAAGCGTGGAGTTTTTCTGAAAGAACTTCAACGGATACTGAATCAAAAGCCCCCTTGATATCCAAGAACACAGAAGCCATTTGCTCTTTCTTAGCAAAAGCCAACTGAATTTCCGAGGAAAGCAACGCGAGACAGTCGTTCGTTCCCTTACCCCTACGGAAACCAAATTGAGTATCTGAAAGAAGGTGGTTCGTCTCAACCCATTTGTCGAGGCGAAAAAGGATCATTTTCTCCATCAATTTCCGAATACACGACAGCATCGCGATGGGCCGATACGAATTGTGATCCGACGCGGGTTTATCAGGCTTTTTAATGGCTATCACCCTCACTCGTCTCCAATCGTCGGGAACAATATTGAGCTCCAAGAACTGATTGTACAAGTTCAACATGCGCCTCTTAGCGACGTCTGGGAGGTTTTTCAGCAAGTTGAACTTGATTCTATCAGATCCCGGGGCAGAATTGCCACACGAAAGGAGAGCGAGTGAAAGTTCCACCATTGAAAAAGGCTGACTGATTTCGTCTACCGAATTCGCGGTTTCGCGAGGAATCAACTGCGACGGCACGGAATCCGGACACACTTTTCGCGCGAATTTAAGAATCCATTGATCCGAGCATTCCTCGCTTTCGTTGTTAGAAGACCGGTTACGCATTCTTCGCGCCGTACTCCAAAGCGTATTCATAGACGTTTCGCGCGACAATCCGTCTACAAACTGCCGCCAGTAACCCCGTTTTTTGGCCTTGATGAGACTCTTGAGTTCGCGTTCAAGAGATGTGTATGCGTCGAAATGCTCGCGTGTTCCGCGTTTCCGAAAAAGTTTAAACGCGTCGGACTTTTTACGGTAAACCTCCGTGCATTGTTGATCCCACCAGAGCGATGGTGTTTTCTTACGGATTGACGATCGCGGCACCGGTCGTGTTTGAGCTTGAAATGCGCTGTCGACGATGATATTAGAGAGGAAATTATATTCCTCCAACGGCGGAAGCTCTTCCACTGACGATACTGTATCGTCTATCGCGGATTGGAACTTAGTCCAATCGATGTTACGGGATAGATCATACGCGACGTTAACAGATTCTGACGAGTTGAACCCACTGGCAAGGAACCGTGCGGATCCTGGATTACATGCCACGTGCAATCCAACGATAGTGAATTGGAGCAAAAGGTGAGGTCTAATCTGCTACCATTCGAGGATGGACCAGCCAAACGTGTTACTTCTCCATTGTTAAGTATTGTCATGTTGAAGTTGTCGCAGAGATCATAAATCAAAGTAGAACGGTTATCATCGTACAGCTCCCCCCAGCCTGTACCGTGGGAGTTAAAATCTCCCATGATCAACCATGGAGCGGGAAGTACCGCACATATGTCGAAAAGTTGTTTGCGATTAACAGAGACTCTAGGAGCAATATATACAGAAGCAATACAAAGGCTCTTACCTTTAATGGTAGCCTGACATGCGACAACTTCAATACCGGGGAATTCGGGAAGATTCACTCTATAGAAGGAATGGCACTTTTTGATCCCCAAAAGTACCCCTCCTCCACGTGAATCCTCACGATCCAATCGAATAATGTTAAAATCATAAAAAGGGAGTTCAATTTCTGAAGAGAGCCATGTTTCACAGAGGGCAAATGCATCGCAATTATTGTTATGGACTAAATACTTGAACGAATCTAATTTCGGAATAAGACTTCGACAATTCCACTGTAGAACAGTGATCAAATCCCCGACCTCGTTTGGAAAATTATCCATCGAAGGAGATGATAGCTGCAAGAAGGGGCCATTTTGAAGTCAATTGCTTCAAGAAGGATTTCACAGTGGGAAGCAATGTGAGGACAATGCTTTTCAGAGGATCAGAAATGTTGAGGTATTTGAGAATACCGTCCACAATGTCATCAAATGAGAACAACCCAGATGAAGAAGGGGTTTCTGTTCTTAAAATTGGGACATCAGGGGTTTTGGATGTCCCCGGAAGAGGTGGAAAATCCTGGGTATAGTCAGTTCTGCGGAATCCAGGAGGAGTAGAAGTCTCCTTTTTTCCACCCATCCTTGATTTGGGCAAGCTGATTTGGGGTTCTTTATTTGCAACAATCCGCGAACGGATGCGCTTTCGTTTCCGTGCAGAACCTTCCGGAAAACTGAAAGAAGTTCCCTCCTCAGCCAAGTCAGAGTCAGTCTCGTCATCTGACAAAAGAGAAAAGGGATTTTTGTCAGTGGTCGATGGCGTGGCTGTCTTAAGCATTTCTGCAAAAGACCGCCTGGAACGTTCCTTAAGGGAGCGTTTCATTTTGTCCCCGAGCTGTTTGTACGCCGGGCATGACGAGAGAGCATGAGGAGGAGTTCCGTTGCAGTACACGCATTTTGGTGCAGTAGTTGCGCAGGCGCCATCCTCATGCTTCTCCCCGCATGTGGAGCAGCGTGCCTTGTTGCCGCAGTGGGAGGCCGTATGTCCAAACCGCTTGCAATTCTGGCAGTTCATGACCCGAGGTACAAACAACCGCACAGGAAGACGAAGTTTTCCCAGCTCGATGTATTGAGGAAGGGCAGATCCAGAAAAGGTCACCCGAAACGAGTCTGTGGGGGTAAAACTCTTTTTACCCTCGCTGAGCGATACTGACTTCATTCTATGAACGGCCAGTATCTTTACCGGAGGAAGCAAGGGGTTCTTGAATCGGCCAACCGCTTGCTTCTCCAGTATCTCGGGGTTCAGACTCGCCTCAGTGACCACACCTTCGATCTCCACATCAGAGGCTGGAATGTACACCCTATATTCCAGTATGAAAAATTGGGAAACAGCAATTTCATTGGCCTGTTTCAGGTTAGCGACGGTCACACGAAGTTTGTTGTGCCTAACCTTCGTTATTTCGGTCACGGCAGAGAATCGCTTTGTCAGATCATCAGATATCTGAACAACATTCAAGGGTTTGTTTTTGGGCTGAAAATAGACAACCCATGGGCCAGTCGAGTCATTCGGGTAGGCCCGCAATCTGGTGCTTTTCTCAGCCTGCCCATCGACAGACTGAGACGACGAACCAGGGATGACATCATCATTCTTCTGAGATGAATGGTCATCCATGTCGTCTTCTGACAAAACATCCATTTTGTTCAACTAGTGGGAGCGCAAAACGCTCTCCCACTGAACGCACAGACATAATACACAGAAAACACTACAAACACAGAAATACAAAATGAAAATTTAACTAATGGGGGAGTAAAAGAAACAAGAAAAAAACAAAAACTTATCTGATAATCCTATACTACTACCACCGAGCGTTATATGTGTAGGCGTTTACACAGATGGCTGGAAGAGACGCGCTGCGTGGATGAGCTTTGTTGTGGTGCACTTGATCGAGGCTCGGTACTCAGCGCACACAGGCGCACGATGATTGATGAACGATGTAGATGTAGAAACGGGTGCTCACACTCGATGATGATGATACGTGATCGGGTATGCGTAAGCGCGTATGCGTGGCCACGCAACGATGATGCCCAAATTTATTTGCGAATTTCCAATAGCACGGATTAATCTTTCCGAAAATGACACTTTCTACTAAAAAAAAAACTCACTTTTCGATCAATTTACCGGGAACTATGCCAGGAGTCACTTAGTGAGAAAAAAACTGATAATTTATATCAAGCGAATACCGAAAAAACTTCCAAAACAACGGAGCGCGAAACAAGTCGACCGTACTTCTTGCTAGGACGCAGTGGGATCTGTGAACAGTTTTTGACCTGTTTCATACTACCGGAAGGTGTATGCTGGTCACAAATGCCGTGCCAAACTGATTTCCTACTCAATTAATCAATCTTTGATGTGAAATTCGCTAATAAACACGAGGCGCATTTCTTATAGCAAACATGCCATAACAAAATGGGCATGGTTCATTTAAGTAAACAAACTAACACTTCTTCCGACTGTGGCACCTATGTATTAGCCGTCTCGGGGTAAGATGCACCCCACTTTTTGCTGATTTTGAATACATTTTCAATATATTTTCGTGGATTTATCATGCAGCTCAGACATTGAACTAGCAATGTTCCTTAACAGATCCTCGAGAAACCATTCACCATCCCTCTCCAACAGGAGAGTTTGGTAAAGAGAGATGATTATCCCAATTCGTACCTTCCTCAAAGTTGTATTTGCTCGCTTTTTACTCTCTATATACAATTTTCACACTGTCGTTCTCTAACGGAACTATCAACTCTTTACTTTCATCACCTCATATACAGGGTGCGTGACGAATTTTTGCAGTAAATTTCAAATAGTAATTTCTCATGATTGTGCATCATGATTTAGATATATTTGGCAGCACTGGATAGCTTATACTGCTAGGTGTAAGATTTAAACAAACAATGTTGAGTAAACGTAAAGATGTCGAAACAAGAGAGCAATCTGTCAGCCGTTGTCGCTTTGTTGCGCGCCGGAGTATGCATGAAAGAAATAATTCGGTCGGTAAATGTGTCTGAAAGAACAGTGTATAATATTAAAAAAGGCTTGGGAAAGTGATAAGACGGAGCACCTGCTCATACTGCTAATAAAGCACAGAAATGGCTTACGGAAAATATTTCGTAAATTTGGGAGGAAGAAATTTGGCCCCCAAGCAGTCCCGATATCAATCCGTTGGATTATTTTGTATAGGGCGTCGTCCAACGGGATACCAATAGAACCCCTCACACCACACTTAAGTCGCTAAAAGCTAAAATCAAGGCAGTGATGACATCCATGGATCGAAACATTTTAAAACGTGCATACTGCAGTTTCCGGAAGCGTCTAACTACAGTCGTCGAAAGGGAAGGCAATTTTTTTGAATAAATTTACTTACAACTTCCATGTGTTGCGAAAGAAAATAAATCGCACAAAATTCATTGCTAGAATAACTAACTGGTGTATTTTTTCTCAAATATGCAATTTACTGCAAAAATTCGTCACGCACCCTGTATAGTAAAAATGACCACTTTAAGTCTGTTATTTGTAACTTGGCATCTTCAACTATGTAAAATCGTTAACTTCACGCAGAAGTAATACAAACATAAATATAGTTAAAGTAAATTGAAACGTTACGCCATTTTCAAAATTTACATCATACTGCAACACTTCACATTTATGAGAGCTGTCAGGATTTTAGGTGCCTGAGTTTGTTTCACCTATTACCCAGAGTAAACACACTAGATATAGGGAGGAAAATCCAAATGCAAACAACCTGTAAACCAAAAAATTACATCGTTTGATTACAAGCACTTGCATAACCCGTAGCAAGCCAGGTTAACTCACAGCCTAATCAACAAAAATATAACAACATTTTTACTTGATTGAGCTGGCACCTCGATCTGGATGCAGGCTTGCTTCCACTCACTTGCTATAAAAAATTGTTTTTCGGAATTATGAAATCGTTAGATATTATAGTGATAGTTAGTAGTTGTAAGTCACAAGATAAGGTTGTAAACTAGGTGTTTGACACATAAAACCTGTCATTATTGCTTTAAGTGCGTCACAATCAGCGATTTTACGATTCGTGAGCGCTCACTCTGAGTGAACGCTCACGAGTCATAAATTCACTGATTGTGACGCACTGAAAGCGAAATTGACAGGTTTTATGTGTCAAATATATACCTTCCAACCTCTTTTTGTTTCTGACAAGTACAAACTTTCATAATAGCATCGAAAGATTCCATAATTCCGAAAAACATGTTTTATAGCGAAGTGAGTGGAAGTAACCCTGTCTGGATGTGTGCCTTAATTTTTTATCCGATACACATTTCAGGTGGTTGGTTTTTCATACCTCTTCCACCACTTTACTGTCGTCGTCAATCATTAAAAGCATACCAAACAAACTTCATTTGATGTTTCTATTCGAGATATTGCCACCAGCGGCAACAGTCAACTGTATAGCCAAAGTTCAATCAAGAGGGCTCTTTATCACACCATTTGTTCGTTTTCGGGAAACTTTCTTACGCTCAGGAAAGGTATGTGTCTCTCGACGAGAGGTGCTAACGAGACTTTTTTTTTACAGAAATATGTCACTATGACATCGTCGTGACATTTCTCCCCCTCATGATTTCCATGACATTTACCACCTCTGCTTTCCCATTCAAGCGAGCAAGAAAAGACCTTACCTTACTGCAGGAGGATTGATTCAGGTGATTTTTTTTTTCTCTGATTGCTGCACGGCCAAACGAATCGCCCAAAAACATATTTTCCCAATCAAAAAGCTTCGATTTATTCTTCATCTCCTTTCCTATTGGGATCACTTCAAAGCTTTGTCGGACAAGCTGTTCGAATGCTCTCGCTTGACGGTGATCGAAATTGATTGGGTGGGAAGCGTGGCGGAAATTGGATGTTGGTGATACAACAAATCGCTTGCTGTTGTTCGCAGGTAATGTCACTACGTCACATGTGTGTGATGCTCGTTGATTGGGTGGTTCATTAATATTGAGTAATTTTTAAGGTTGAACTTTTCCTTCCTTCATACGCATGGCGGCATAATGTTTCTACTTGAATTTATGCGTTCCTTCAACTTAGGCTATACAATGTTGCTGAATTTTTAAGAAGTCTGAAGATATGGTTAGATCAATACACGATAACTGGTGGTTGCCGTCATTCCAAAAGTAGATATTCATTTGCTTCTTACCGGGGTAATCACCCGAAAACGACTTACCCAATACTATATCCATCACAACAGACGCGTACCACGATTTGTGCTTCTGTGCCTTCGATGTGACTTTTAGATGAACCGTAAAAACGTTTCACTTTCCATCACAAACGACTATACCAACTGTATCCGAAGAAGAAGGAGGAAGACACTTTAACATTGTTGATAGTACATCAACTTAATTGAACCAATTATGTCGAGAAAAGTGTATACGTGTGTAACGAACTACCGCACTCGTTTTTCATTTCGATTCCCCAAAAAAAATTCCAATGTTACACTTTCGCCGTTAAGTAGCTTCGCAACTGGGTATCGTACCTATTTAACCTACGATGCTCTTTTCCCACATAAATTTCCATCATTAATTCGACTCATAGACATCACAAACAAAAAAAGAAGCAGAAGAAGAAGAAGCATGATAAAGGGAGGAAAACACTCTTAGTCGGATCTTTGAAAGGCTGCACTCATCTTCTCGCTGCTTGTTTGGCAGCAGACGGTGGTGATTCCATTGCTACAAGCCGCCTTAATAAACCCCTTAGCTAGATTAGACGTAAATTTTAATTAGCTTTTAATTCCAATTTTCTTTCTTCTATTTGTTTATCTTTCAGGTAAGCCACGCTTCTTTCTGGGTTTCCCCGTGGCACGGTTTCTCGAACAGCAAATAAGAAGTTATCGGTTTGTGTTTCTTGCTGTTGATATGCCACTCAATTGCGAGCGTGTGGTAAGTCTAGTTCTGTTTAATTTTTGTGATGGCATTTTCTTCGTGCGCATTTGAGCAGTGAGAGTAAGTGGTTGAATCACACGATTCAAAGAATTCCGATGTGAGTGTTTGTATCAAGTTGGTCAAATTGTTGTACTGTTACTCATTGCCATAGAAAATGGTGGCAAAAGTAAAGGAACTCAGAATGATGATCATCAAAAAGTGGGATTGTGATGAAGAAATTTTTCCTTGATTTGTTTTCCGTCGATCTTGTTTTCCGTACTGAGTTTCAATGCTAACGACGCCAGGAAGGCTGCTCCCACACCTGGAGACTACCTATCGACCCATCAACTTATGAACCGGGGACCAACGGATTTACTTCCTTCCTCCATCAAAGATCCCGGCGTCATCGACTGAAAGTTGCCAAAACAGTTTTAAGAAAATATTAAATAACATTGACATTGGCAGGACAGTTGCTATAATAGCGAAGACTGCAAACCAAGAAGACTGGCAACTCTGCCAAAAATCAGGAGACAGTAACGGCCACGCCTCTTCTTAGCAAAAGTGGAACCAGTGTATGATGGTGTGTGAAATAAATAGCTGTCAATTATTGGTTTTGTTATGATTGTCGTAAAAAGTGAAACGTTTCTTTCTTTGCTATATGCTGACAACGAGTAAAATTCCAGCTGAAATTGAACAGATGCGTAAGTAAATTTGTAAATTTTTGAAAATTAAAACTATGGCAATGATGGTGGGACCATCCTCGATCATTAATTTGCTATCTTAGAATTATCTTCCACTTTTCCTAAGCCACACACCTTTGACACCTGGCCACAGTGGGAGGTTTAAGTTGTGACGCTCGGCAACTTGACACAGTACTCGCTGGCCATTTAAATGTCACTGGCCAATCCGACAGTGTTGTTATCTTTCTCTGGAAGGAATTGGTCGATTTCAAGAATTGATAAAGCATGCAGATGATCACTATCCAGTGGTTTCATGTTCTGACAACATCTAAAATGGAAATGTATTCTTTATCAATACGTACCGTTTGGAATTGTAGTTCTTCAACCTTTCATTTTCATTTTCTCCAACATGATCGTTATGTAGGTACCGGATCTTTCTTCTTTTTGAATCCTTGAATTTTCAGCAGCTTCCGAATGAAGGTAGTTCACTCAATGGTGGTGGAAGCTGCCAGTTCAATATAATTGATTGCTTCCAACAGGCAAAATAAACAATATTTCGGTTCCTTATTCACAAGTAAAAGTTACTTTCACTACGTATCGATCCGAGTTTCAATCCTCTACTTGATCCACCATGACAAGTTTTTTGGTTTGGACTTGGAAAACCACCGGCCACTTTATAGAGCAAAACAAAAATAACAACGAGTACCGTGTTATGATTGTTCATTTCGGTGACATTTGGTCTCACACACAGTCACTCTTTAACACTTTTGCTTCAAAGTTCCACCTTTGATTTAAAGAGATGCTGTTATCAGTTACGTTTGATATTTGTTTGGGAGAAGGGAACAGTTGGCAGTCTTCTTGATTTGTAGTCTTCGATAGTAGTTTAGTACATTCCCACATTAGTTTTGGCGTGTAAGTTTTTGATTTCAAAGCATTCAGCGCCGCTTGACTATCTGAACAAATGAAATTTCTCTTTTGGATAGCATTACCACAACCCAGTAGATTATGTTTTCATTAAAACCACGATTCCCCATAGCACTTATCATCGACGTGCATTGTCAAATGCACCTTCTATATCAAGAAACGTTGCTAGTAGAATTTTCTTAGCCGCAAAGGATTTTTCTATTTTAGTAATACGAATATGAAGAGCTGCTATTGTTGACTTGCCTGACTGATTCGCAAATTGTGTCTTCCCAAGTAACAATTCAAGCTGAACTGTAAGAACAGAAGCTGATTATTGATTGATTTAAGGTTTACAATGCCGATTAACGCCAGACTGAATATATAGTTGATTAGCAGTGCATAAAGCGAATTGTATCCCCTTAATAAGTTACCTGATCTAAAGATTGAACAAGACTTATTTAAGCTTAACACTACTCCACAAATCAGCAATGCGCTTCAAATATGTTGATAGTGGAGGCGAACCAGCCTAAGGCTGAAAGCCTCCTAAATAAAGCTAAATAATAATAATAATGTTGATAGCCTGATCGAAGAATAGGAATCTATTGCACAATTTTGTTAACTTGTTGTCAGTGTCACTCGTTGCATTTCCGGCATTTTAGTTCATTTAAATTCACTGCCTACCTAATCCCAAGCAGCACCAGCAGTAGAGACCGGGAAGAGGAGATTTTTAGGAATAGCTCCAGGTAGACTGCGACGACGTTGGACGTATTATCATTTGTATTCCTGGATTTTCAGACCGCATTCCAAAAATATAACTCAATTAATAAGATCATCAACATGACCATCGAAATAAATCGCGCACTTGTGTTAACTGCACTTGAAAATGAGAGGAATCTTTTACTGTCACCATTTGTTGTTTTCAATTCTGCATTGCTGTATAATACTCTTCCGGTTGCTATTACTCAACTTAAATTTGACGTGTTTCAAATTAATGATCATACTTTTTGCCACACCTATGCTTAAGTGGTCCAGCGATAAGCAGTAAGCTTGAAATGCGAAGAAAGAAGAAGAAAGCCTAATGACCCTTCACCGTAGAATTAATGGTGTTTGTATAAAATATAATTTATCCAGTGCCCTTCCATCTTGCCCAAGAAGCCCTTGTTCTAGATCCTGTCATAAAAAATGTTCCTCTTCCAATTGAGGAAATGTACTCACCTCATACACCAATGTGTATGTCAACACTCAGCTCCGCAGGAAATTTCTCCACGTTGGTGTTTTCGATCGTTGGCAGGTCCAAGGGTTGGTGACATCGTTGGTTGCCGGATGGCCATTTGCTGATGTAGGAATATGCCTTGCTCGTTACTGTGCTACCTTTGTGTTGCTGGGGTAGAATTGCTGATGTTTGGACTTGGGTGCGGATTAGTGATCGTGCTGGCTGCTATGCCGATTGCTGAGTCTTAGTCGTTGTCATCGGCGTTGTCGATGTTGTTGTTGGTATGGATGATGACGATAATAGAGATGTACCAATGAAATGATTGATTGCTGTTGGTGCTGATTGTATGGATGACGGTGATGATGATAATAGAGATGCACCGATGAAGCGGTTGGTTGTGGTCCAAGAGAGTTCGTTCTTAATTTATATACTATAGACTCTCCGACTTGAGCGTACAAAATGAAAACCGCTTTCTCATCCGAATTCTATTAGGGTTTTTGATCTAATTTCCGTCCTACTAAGCACAACCCGAGTTTTACCTATCTTTTCTGAACGAGTTTAAACAAAAAATTGAATATGTCTGTCAAAGATGACTTTTACATTTATTCACTTTTCCATACGTACCGTTGGATTTGATAAAAAGTCACAGATTGTTGAGATATTGATTAAAATCTAATACTGCTTCTTGATTCTAAATTCGTTCTACGAGTTTCAATTCCCTCCTCACGCATTGAAAAGCCATTAAATTTTCTTCGTCCTATGGATAAACGTAGAAAAAGATGATTCGCTAGGAGCGCTTCTTTTGTTTTGAGAACAATGAGCGTAAATATTCATACAATCCGCTCTTATAGAATTTATGCTGTAGCCAATGAATTAACGCATCACACAAATAATTGATATTATTGATCCTTTCTGATCGATTGAACGGAAATGGGCGATTACGACAAAGTAGCGCTCTACCCTATGTTGCTTTTAACTCAAAAGCATTCGCATCCTGTGTCTTGACCAGGGGTTGAAACGGTTGTCGTTTGTTTACTATACACTCGCTTCGTTGCGTGACAGTCTGTTTGTATTCGTACACTCATGCTCTACCTTCGTCTCTCTCACACAACACAAACGGAAGAACAACATTCGAGCAAATTGAAAATTATCCAATAACTATTTGTTGGGGAAGAACCTTTTCTCACCGCTTTACGGCCGTCATTTGCCTAACAGTTTGCAATACGCAACTTATTTTTCGCACGGTCAAACGAAACACATTCACAGAGGGACGATAATTTTTTGCAACACCAAACACATAACAAACTTTGTTTCTAATTTCTAGGACAGAGTATATTTGCGCGCAATTTGTTTTCCTCTTGGTGACTCAGTGGTGGCTGATAGCAAACTATATTAAAATCGTTTCTTATTCTATACTTTTCTAAGCCTATCGCCGAATCTGCCGTAGTATGCAGATTGTATTGGTGAGAGAGAAAAACGAGAGAAATTTATAGAGATCTCCAAGCGCAATCTCACGAACACTAAAATCCAACATCCATACATAAAAATAAAGAAGAAGAAGAAACAAAAAGGTATCGCGATATCACAACTACTTAAAAAGGTAGCGCGCGGTCTCACGCACACTTTTGTGCATCTGGAGAACTCTATACGATGTTACAGCATTCAGCTACTTAAACACTGGCGGCTCGTAATGAAAAAAACACACTGAACCTAAACACTATTATATGACACTGTGTTATTTCGTTCGAATTCCTCAATTTGGTGTAAATTGATCATTTTGTCAAGCTTCTGCATTCATGTTCCATCAGATGTCACTGCTGTTGTTTGCGGTGACATCTTTTGGAAACTAGACACAATTTGTTTTCCTATAATTGTTCACAGAGGACACTGCAGTGCAAAACATGTCTGGTACCTCTATATATGCATTTAGATTATTATTCGAAGTCCCTCTTTTTTTACACATTCTGCACACAAAATAGCTCACCCCTCACAGAATTTCCCGCCGAATTTTATGTATGGGGCGGGGCATAAAGTATCTTTTGCGCAGACATGTTTTGTACTGTCAGGTACTCTATTTTGTAATCTGTGAAAGGGAAATCACAAATCGAGTGTCATCAATATACATGGTATATTGAGAGATTGAGCTCGTGAGGGAGAATTTTCTCTCTCAAATTTGAATTTTTTGGCTCTTTGGGGACTGGTAGTAAAGCAGGTAAAACTGTATGGGGAAAATCATTTTTAATTAATTGTAGCTTGTTTAACAATAATTTCCGGGAAAAAACTGAACGACAAAGTCCCTGAATAATTTCTTTAGGTTGTCGTTCACTTTTTTCACCTGAATATGCACCGAAAGCGAATTATTCCTACTTCTCTCAATTTCGGTAGTTTTATTTTTTTTATTTTTTTATATCTTTATTAAGGAGACTTTCAGCCCTGGGCTGGTTCGTCTCCGGAAAATGGCGGTAGAGTGTAAACGTCAAATGCAAGGGAATTTACTATGCGCGCCACAGGTGGCAGTACTACCAACTAAGATACTTTCAAGTTATGTCTGTTTGTCTGTGCTACAAGTAAGGACTGTTCATTAATGAAAGTAGATACCTGTTTCTCAAAGGAAAATATTTATTTTCGAACAAATTCATAAGTTTATATAAATGAAAATCAACATACATATGACCGATTTCACGTGAGTTTGAATGTTTACTTCTCATTTCTGAAGAACGCTCGGACTTTTCTCTTGATACCACCCATTAGATTCTGCACAACTTTCTTCTTACCTTTTCGTTGTGCTGCAGACCAAATTTTCTTGAAGCAGTCAACAGAGCTGCTTCTTTTCCATCTTTCTTAAGATGCCGTTTAATTATTGCCCAGTATCTTTCGATAGGACGCAATTCAGGGCAGTTTGGGGGATTTTGGAATTGTTCGACAAAATCGGCTTTTTCCTTCTTGATCATCTCCAACGTAGCAGAAGCATAGTGATCAGATGCTAGATCCGGCCAATACGATGGAGGGTCCGTATGCCTTCGGTAGATGGGTAGAAACCGTTTTTTGATGCATTCTTTTCTTTAATTTTCACCATTGATTGTGCCCGTTGTGAAATACGACGAACTCTTCAAGCCACAGGAGCAAATGGCTTGCCACACCAAAACCTTTTTTCCAAATTTTTCGGTTCGGATGTATTGCACATCATCAGGCACATCTTTCCTCTGCTCAGCGTTGAAAAATTGCGGCCCGGGAAGTGTACTGGTATCCAATTTGACGTATGTCTCGTCGTCCATCAAAATGCACCGGTTCGGCTTTTGAAGGAGAACGTCATACAAGTTCCGTGACCGTATTTTCGAAGAAGCTTTCTGTGAATCCGTCCTTTTGGGTGCTTTTTGCCTCTTGTAGGTTCTGATATTGTTACGTTTTTTTTTATATTCTGCACAGTTCCGCCAATTTTTTTTGGCAATTTCACGAACGGAACACGGTTTATGCGATTTCAAAAGGCGTACTACCAACAATCAATACGAAACATACGATTTTAAATTGGCTCACTACTTGACTAGGCTATTGGTCTCAAGCAAATTGACTAACGTACCCCATTCTAGTATAAATTCCAGTACTACACTATGTTTGTTTAATGAACAGTCCTTAATGCATCTATTACTGACAATATTATAGTAATTTTAGATGAAAAACTTTTCTTCGCTTTATTTAGTATATTGTGGTTACCAAGTTATCAGGTTATACCAAGCACTTATTTTAACATTTTTTAGGTTCTATAATTGTTTTTGTCTACCACCCAAGCAGGAACTGATAGAATCGATAACAAATGAATATCTTAATGTGGAATGTTACCAGAATCTTGTTTTGATATTATTCAGTTATCGGAATATTTTGTAAAATATCAAATGAATACCAAAATAACAAAATGTGATATTTCAGTCTTTAGGCAACAACACCTGTTATCTCAAAAAGCGTCTGTTATTGTAATAACTAAATTATTTTTGGTATTTTACCTCTTATGTCAGCCTCACTAATACCATTTTAAGGTTGCCAGTTATGCTATTTTCATTCCTGAATTTGATATTAATAAGTTATTTTTTCCAGCTCGGGCAGAAGATCCGTTATTGACATGAGATTTTTCGCTTCTGAATGAAAGTCATACGATGCTAACGCCAAAAATCTGGTTGCCGTTTACTCTGACGAAAAATAAATCACAAACAGTGCTACTGCAACATTTTCCCTTGGTGGAACTCTTATTATAACATCGACTCTGGCATGGGGGAGTTGAAGCAAAGTCTTCTTCTTCTTCTTTTTCACATTTCAAGCTTTTTGCTTATCGCATATTAGCTTATTGCGTGCTCTCAACTTGGTGTTCCATATGCACTTCCATAGTTATTAATTGAGAGCTTTCGATGCCTGTACCATTTTTACATTAGTATAATTGTGTGGCAAGTACAATCATACTCTATTGCCCAGAGAAGTCGAGAAATTTTCCAACCCGAAAAATGCCTAGACCGAACCGGGAATCGAACCCTGCCACCTCCAGCTAAGAGTGTTCTTTACTGCAGCAGACAATGAATAAAGCACACCGAGACAATAGACATCGACTAAGTATATGCGATCGGGTGATCTACCAATGATAAAACTGATACAATAGCCGAAAGCGAACTGAGTTGCAGTGTCAATTTATTTTATATTCAGGAAGTGAAAGTGTGTCCGCTGAAATACGTTTGTCCGTTGGCTACTTCGATATCGTTGGCGAACCTGAAGGTTAATTCCCAACGTAAGGCCTGAATGGATTACTAATTTTTCTGTTGTTAAATTTAATTGTGGTCTTCAAAAAAGTTGTAGTTGTTCTGTCCTATAAGTGCAAATAGTAAGCTTATCCGTATAATATTATGGTGAAAAGCTAGGCCGAGGTGAACTAATTTTCAATCGTTTGCGTTGAATGGAGCACAAGCTTCTTTTTCTTCTTCTTCTTCTTCTTCTTCTTCTTCTTCTTCTTCTTCTTTGCATTTCAAGCTTATTGCGTATCGCATATTAGCTTATTGCGTCCTCTCAACTTAGTGTTCTAGATGCACTTCCACAGTTATTAATTGAGAGCTTTCGATGCCTGTACCATTTTTGCATTAGTATAATTGTATGGCAAGTACAATCATACCCCAGAGAAGTCGAGAAATTTTCCAATCCGAAAAATTCCTAGACCAGACCGGGAAACGAACCCAGCCACCTCCAGCATGGTCTTGCTTTGTAGCTGCGCCTTTACCGAGTGAGCTAAGGGAGGCCCCGTGGAGCACAATCAATACATTGAATTTCAACATTCAAAAAAATTAATTAATTTGCTGATTCATTCGCGGGATAACCGATTTTCCGCTTTTTTTCTTCAACCAGGGCCAACGTCGACTTATTTCGTACGCTGACTATTGCACACCCAAAGACCGACACAATGATAACATAAAATCAACGCATTTTTATGACTCCGCAGCCAAAACAGTGAAACTTAATCAATTCTTAGTCAACACTTTAACGCCTTAAGAGCGTGTGATTCATGCAGTAAGCTTAACCATTCAAGCTGCCATCAACGGCGCTCATCGTCCATGGTATTGTTGAAACCGACGAATTGCTCTGAACCCCTTTGCTCAACGTTTCATAATGAAAATTTCAATTAAGTGCGTGAAAACGTTTCCTTTTCTATACGACACCGCGTGTTTCCAGATCCTATCAGAGCTCTCGCGCGCGCTCAGCCAGGGGGGCTCGACTGGTTAGTGGAAAATGATATGCAAATGGTATGTAGATGTTGCCTTCAGTCGCTCCCTCGGCCCCCATTCATCGTGCACCACCGGTTGCTTGCCTCTAGCTATTTAAAGCGAGAGAAGAGAAGAGTCAGAAGAGAACCATCTGGTGGTTGTTGAGGTAGGTAAGAGTAGGTGTCGCAAAGTATGGGATCGTTCTCCGCTGCTAATTGCTATTGCTTGGAACAATGGGTGTCTTGAAAGCTGCCGGTTTTTTTTTAAGGGGTTATAAAAAAAACGACTGGCGTGCCGTAATTTATTGTCGGTCATTTAGGGGGCCGTATAATTAGCCGGATTGGTTTCTCTTTAGGTACGGTTGTATCTGATAAGAATGCTTTCTTCTTTTTGTTTAAGTAAACGGAATTAAGTTTATCGGTTAGTTCATAAATGTTGTGCAATTAAAACTTGAAACACCGAAAATAATTTTGCAAGATTTCTGTTTTTTTTTAATGATTTTTCGTGGAGGAGCGTAATTTGATAGAAAACAGCAATTTTACAATTTACGAATGCAATTTTGAAGCTCATTTGTCTAAGCTTCGTCGTGAAATCTTCTACCATTGTAGAGAAATCGTTTGGCATTCCGAAAATGCCAACGATACATATGTTCCGTCTGTCATCATTATTGTATCCGTTGTCGTCGTCGCAGTCGTCGCTGTGTGCGACTTGCACCACAATAATAATCGTAAATAGTGCAGCAGATAGTTCGGGCGCCACATTCTTCTTCGCGTGCAGTCGTACTTAAAATACCTCCCCAAATGTCTCGCAAAACCTCAGCGAATCAATTCACCGCTTTCCCCTGCCCCACCTTAGAATTCCGCAAAATATGCTAATTTTACCGGCTTTAATTCTAAACACTTTCATTCAGAATGCACTGCAGCACCAAAGGGTCATTGAAACTTGTGCTCTACATATGTCAACCGGTGCATATTTAGGCAAAAACAGCCAATTGCAGCAGCACAATCATAAAACTGTATGTATGTTTGTTTCATTAGGTTGGGATATGGCGTGTGGGCAATATGCATACGTGAACGACCGGACCATGCCAACGGAGCTATGGATGATGTCGGTTGTGCACTTGCAGCTTGCAGGTGCATTTGCATTGGTATTGTGTGTCGTCGTCGTCGTTGGTCTGTTTGTCGGTTGTCACCATGGCAAAGCTGCAGCAATAGTAGAGGGCGGCAAGTTGAGTGATCGATGAGAGTGGGTGCATGTTCGTTTGTGGAAAATCAATAGAAAGGTAGGACACATTTTTTTAATTATAGTGGATACCAACGAGGCTTTGTCAGACTGGATTTGGAACGTGCCAACGAGGTTTTGTCTCTGGGGGTGATGGTATTTACACTACTAAAACGAATTCATCATTCGTTGTGGATTTTGTTTGACCCGATATATTTGGCTAGTGTTGGAATGTCGTCTTCAGAATTTCCGAAGATTTTTGAGAAAACCGAAAATGCCAAAAAATGGTCACTTTACCACTTGACTTGATCGTACAGATTTGAAAAATTTAATGGTCCATCATATGAATCTTCGTTCCAAAATCTTGAATTATTCGTTTTTTGTTTAAGGTTGAACATTTTCTAAAGCCTTATAAAATTTTCATGTTTCAGAATCTTACAAATCTGACTCATGAATTTGAAATGTCACAGTCTTGAAGATGCTTTTTAGTCCGTTTTTTTTTTTTATTTTTACTAACCAAATTTTTAGTCATATACTTGTTTATATCGGTTCTTAGTTCTGAGCTTATGGTACATTTTTATTTGTACCAGTAGCGTTCACAGACATGAAATTTAAAATATCAGAGACTACGAAAAGCTTTCAAGATCCGCGCACAGAGAAAATGTGAATTCTAGTAGGTAGGGGAAATGGATGTAATGTCGGCCTAAATGCGCCTGATTTGGGTCCATACATAAATTCAGCAATAGACTAAATTTTCAATTGCGACCAAAAATATCCATTAGTACCCCGTCCCAATGACGCGTTCATCTAGATAAAATTGATAAATAGCAGATTTTTAGCGATGAGCCCAATCTTAGATCCGTAGGACAACATTAGAGCCATTTCCCCTATTTGTAGAGACTCTTGAACTCCAGAAATTTTCAAAATTTTAAAAATTTATTAAGTGCAATAACTTAGCAGGGTAGCATTCTCCCTGTATCCCTCTTTTATGATTTTAGAATTACATCAATTAAAAAAACCCTCCATCCCCCCTCCCTCCTACTGTTAAAGAAGCGGTGAAGGTATACATACATTTATTTGTACAACATCACATTTAAGATAAGACATAATCAACAATAGTACCTACGTCACAATACTCGGTTTGCGGCTGCCGCTCTCCATCCTCGGTCATGCCCAATGCTCGCTAGATCACGCTCTACCTGGTCCGCCCATCGTGCTCTCTGTGCTCCACGCCTTCTTGTGCCAACTGGATCAGTAGCGAACACCAGCTTTGCAGGGTTGTTGTCCGGAATTCTTGCAACATGCCCTGCCCACCGCATCCTTCCGGCTTTGGCCACCTTCTGGATGCTGGGTTTGCCGTAGAGTGCAGCGAGCTCGTGGTTCATTCTTCGCCGCCACTCACCGTTCTCCTGCACACCGCCGAAGATCGTCCTTAGCACACGTCGCTCGAAAACTCCGAGTGCTTGCAGGTCTTCCTCGAGCATAGTCCATGTCTCGTGTCCATAGAGGACCACCGGTCTTATTAGCGTTCTGTACATGGTACATTTGGTGCGGGGGTGAATCTTTTTTGACCGTAGTTTCTTCTGGAGCCCGTAGTAGGCACGACTTCCACTGATGATGCGCCTTCGTATTTCACGACTCACATTGTTGTCAGCCGTCATTAAGGATCCAAGGTAAACGAATTCCTCCACTACCTCGAAAGTATCCCCGTCTATCGTGACATTACTTCCTAGACGAATCCTGTCATGTTCGGTTCCGCCTACTAGCATGTACTTTGTTTTTGACGCACTCACCACCAGTCCGACCTTTGCTGCTTCGTGTTTCAGGCGGGTGTATAGTTCTGCCACCGTTCCAAATGTTCTTGCGATTATGTCCATGTCGTCCGCAAAGCATACACATTGACCGGATTTCGTAAAAATCGTACCCCGGCTGTTGAGCCCGGCTCGTCGCATTACACCTTCTAGAGCAATGTTGAAGAGTAGGCATGAGAGTCCGTCACCTTGTCGCAGTCCCCGGCGAGATTCGAATGAACTGGATAGTTCACCCGAAACCCTTACGCAGTTTTGCACACCGTCCATCGTTGCTTTGATCAGTCTGATCAGCTTCCCAGGAAAGCCGTTCTCGTCCATGATTTTCCATAGCTCTGTGCGGTCGATACTGTCGTATGCCGCCTTAAAGTCGATGAACAAATGATGCGTTGGGACCTGGTATTCACGGCATTTCTGGAGGATTTGCCGTAGGGTGAAGATCTGGTCCGTTGTCGATCGACCGTCAATGAAGCCGGCTTGATAACTTCCCATGAACTCGGTCATTTTAGGTGATAGACGACGGAAGATGATCTGGGATAGCACTTTGTAGGCGGCATTCAAAATGGTGATCGCTCTGAAGTTCTCACATTCCAAATGGTCGCCTTTCTTGTGAATGGGGCAGATTACCCCCTCCTTCCACTCCTCCGGTAGCTGTTCTGTTTCCCAGATCCTGACTATCATCCGGTGCAGGCAGGTGGCCAACTTTTCTGGGCCCATCTTGATGAGTTTGGCTGCGACACCATCCTTACCAGCTGCTTTGTTGTTTTTGAGCTGCTGAATGGAGTCCTTAACTTCCCTCAGCGTGGGAGTTGGATCAGTTCTGTCCTCTGCTGCACTGACGTAGTCGTTTCCTCCATTGCACTGGTCTCCCGTGCCTACGTTCTCCTCGCCATTCAGGTGCGCATCGAAGTGCTGTTTCCACCTTTCAATCACCTCACGTCCGTCCGTCAAGAGGCTCCCGTCCTTATCCTTGCACATTTCGGCTCGCGGCACGAAGCCGTGGCGGGATGCGTTGAGCTTCTGGTAGAACTTCCGTGTTTCTTGGGAACGGCACAGCAGTTCCATTTCCTCGCACTCCGCTTCTTCCAGGCGGCGTTTTTTCTCCCGAAAGATGCGGGTCTGCTGTTTCCGCTTCTGTTTATATCGTTCCACGTTCTGTCGGGTTCCATGCTGCAGCATTACCGCCCGCGCTGCGTTCT
The DNA here is from genome assembly GCF_037179485.1 of Ochlerotatus camptorhynchus. Taxonomy (NCBI): domain Eukaryota; kingdom Metazoa; phylum Arthropoda; class Insecta; order Diptera; family Culicidae; genus Ochlerotatus; species Ochlerotatus camptorhynchus. The sequence goes on along the minus strand of NW_027040513.1, from coordinate 2,625,887 downwards.
TCTCCTCCAAAATCGCTCTGCTCTCCTCGTCGAACCATTCATTCCGTCGACTTCTTTCCACGTACCCGATGGTGCTCTCGGCTGCGTCGGTGATGGCTGCTTTTACTGTACTCCAGCAGTTCTCTAGAGGGGGCACATCGAGCTCGCCCTCCTCTGGCAACGCTGCCTCGAGATTCTGCGCGTATGCTAAGGCGACATCCGGTTGCTTCAGTCGCTCTAGGTTGTACCGTGGCGGGCGTCGGTACCGTACATTGTTGATGACGGAAAGTTTTGGGCGCAGTTTGACCATCACCAGGTAGTGTTCAGAGTCGATGTTAGCGCCACGATAGGTCCTGACGTCGATAATGTCGGAGAAGTGCCGTCCATCAATCAGAACGTGGTCGATTTGTGATTCCGTCTGCTGTGGTGATCTCCAGGTGTAACGATAGGGGAGGTGGTGTTGGAAGAAGGTGCTACGTATGGCCATGTTCTTGGAGGCGGCGAAATCGATGAGTCGTAGGCCGTTTCCGTTCGTCACCTGGTGGGCGCTGAACTTTCCAATCGTCGGTCTGAATTCCTCCTCCTGGCCTACCTGAGCGTTTAGATCTCCTATGATGATCTTGACGTCGTGGCTTGGGCAGCGATCGTACTCGCGGTCGAGCTGCGCGTAAAATGCGTCCTTGTCATCATCAGTGCTTCCGGAGTGAGGGCTGTGCACGTTGATTATGCTAAAGTTGAAGAATCGGCCCTTGATCCTCAACCTGCAAATTCTTTTGTCGATCGGCCACCAACCGATCACGCGCTTCTGCATTTCGCCCATCACGATGAAAGCTGTGCCCAGCTCGCGTGTGTTGCCGCAACTCTGGTTGATGGTATGATTACCTCTGAATGTTCGCACCATGGATCCTGTCCAACACACCTCCTGCAGCGCTACGATGCCGAATCCGCGGTCTTTCAGTAGATTGGCGAGTATTCGGGTGCTCCCGATGAAATTGAGAGATCGACAGTTCCACGTGCCGACTTTCCAATCGCAAGCTGAGGTCGTTGCCGTTGGTCTCGGTTCGTATTCCTCTGTTGCTGATTTTCCGTTGCAATGCTTTTTTTACGGCTGGCTCGCAGGGCCTGACACCAACCTTCTAACTTTCCGGAGGACCAGGGTGCACAGTTGTGCTTAGAGTCCTTCACTGGCACTCGGACGTAGATCAGCCACCCTAACATGGGAACAGACGCTTTTGTGAGCCGCTCCTCCTGGAGAACAGACGCTCAGGCTTGTTGAAGCCAACCCCCCTTCCCTGTCAGCCTATGACCAAAGTTCCCACCGGGGTTCGTTACCCGATATTCCCTAAGGTTGCTCACAGTTCCCGGCCGGTACCACGGGGAGGTAGGGATAGGAGTTGCTGGGAAGAGGCTAGTGATCTCAATGGGATCTGTATTGCGCATTACCCAGCATTAAGCCAACCAGGTGAAGGTATGTGAACACATTTGTTCGATCTCGTTGAAGGTTTTTTTTCTCAAAATACCTGGAACCCCTGGACCAGAGGGACACGTAGCGGCCCCGCGAGGCAGTTCCCGATCGGTTAAGTAAACGGATGGCTTAAGCGCCCCCTCCGAAGAGGACCACCTGTCGTGTTTCACGATGCCCGGCTAGATACTGATGACCAAATGAGCCAGTTCTAAAACTCGTCAACAGTGTCGGGAACAAGACCAACAGACCCGAGAGACTACTTCGGCCTAATCGCCCATTTTGGGCCTATCGAGCAGAAAACTTTGGCCTAATCGCCCATTTTGGGCCTATCGAGCAGAAAACTTCAAATTAATCCATGATTTCAGAATTAACAAGTCAATTATGCGTTTGGAACGATACTTTAGTTAATAAGCTACCAAACGAAGTCAATGAGAACGCGTGATATGAAGATTTGCACCCATTATTCCAAAAAACAAAAGAAGTGCTCCGACCGAATCATGTTTTATCTTCATCCGATAGGCCGAAGTGAGTTCATTGGCGTTTCAAATGCGTTTCAATTGCGTTTCAATGCGTTAGGCCGAGCTTAGAATCCGTAGGCCGAGTTTGACGTCAAGAAGCAGTGTTAGACTTTTGATAATATCTCAAAAATTGGTGTCTTTATCAAATCTAAATAAATTTGGAAGCCATCAGTAATATTAACATTCCGTTTGGTGCTAAACTGCGCTAAATTAAGAAAGACTAAGTGCGGGTTGTGCTTAATAGGCCGGAAATGGAATAGTTAACCCTATCATCACAGGAAGCAATCCCTCTGACCCATCAATTCGAGCTTGCTTTAGAAAACGAGTAACACAACCAATTCAACAACAAAATACTAAACATGACGAACGAAACGTAAAACAACCTTCAGACTCTCTAAATCAAAACTTACTAACACTGATTTAATTTGTGAGTGGAAATTCTACATCTATTCAGTTTTGTATTATCTATAGGGTTTTTATTTTACATATTTACAAACTTGATCTTGGCCGGCCTATCTTCTGTTCACCTCTAACTGACTAGTGCGGTCGATCGACTATTCGCCTAGCGCGCTATCATTATGTGTCCGTGCTAGCGGCCTTGCATGCAAGTGTAGGTTCGCTACTTACAATACTTCTGAAAGCTTACGTTGGCGAGCTTTGCGGGCTCATCAACGGCCAAAAGTACCTCTCTCTTACCGCTGCTAGCGTCTTCACGAATCCTAAGTGGGCTTTCTGATGAACCTCCTGTATTACTCGCTTCCTCTCGTCCATTGGCGTAGCTAGAACATTTATCTGGAGGGGCCGAAGGGGGGCCTGCTGCACTTTTTTAATTTTGCAAAACTACTGGTAATGAAAAACTCACTCAAATTACGTCCAAGGCAACTTATTTTTGGGTACATTTTTTTTTCTGTGACCAATAATATGACATTGAGGCTTACTATTATTTTAATGGTGAAACAATAAATTTGATTAAATTTATTCCATAACAACGATTGGGACCTTTGAACAAGCAATGATCGTTTGTTCATGTTTTTTGTAATAAAATCACAGTCCGGATTTTGTAAATGTAAGCATCTCAAACTTATGAAAATTCTCAGGGTTAGGTAATTTTATGAATTTTGTAACTTGATTTTTTTATTCAGCAGTTAAATCTCAGACAAAGGAACCAAAATTTAATTCTAGGAGTTTGAGGTAAAGTGCACACAGAATAAAATTTAATACATTTAGGACGTAGAAAAATATTCAAGTTACACACAATTTTTCGACGTAGGACTACGTCGGTGATTTCTATATAGGGGTACACTTTGTGAAAACTGAAAATGGAACATGTAACGAAATTATGAAAGATTTTTAACGTTAATAACTCAGCTGCTCCTGGACCAATTTCAATAATTTGATCACCAATTGATCAGAAATATTTTTACGCATCGATAGCAATGCTGTTGATTTTTAACAAGAGATTATTTAAAAAATGGGAAATGTCAAGAATTGTTAAAAAGCATTGAAATAACTAACAAATCCACTTATTACGTACATGCATATGCTGCAGATGCACAATCCTTAACATTGTTGATAAAAATAATTTTGTGATCCCAAACCCATATGTTTTCAAGATTTTGTAACTAATAAAAAAGGATATTCGAAAAGAAAGAAATTTATACATATTAGGTGTACGCAGAAATTGAAATTTCTGCCCGGAATTTAGCTGCTGGAGTGCAAATTTGTGACAATATAGCTAAAACACCAAGGCACGGGTCTTCCCTATAGAGAATGTACAAATATGGCCCTAAAATCAAGTTTCATCATTCAAGATTCCATTAGCTGGAAAACTTTTGAATACTTCCTAATCAACCTACAACCTACCAAATATCAAGTGAACTTTACTAATATCTTGAATTATATGGAGATCTTTTGAATATTTCCTTATGTCTAGGAAGGATGTTTGAAAGAATATCCTGTAACTTATGCAACGTTTCCTGAACATCTACAAAACTTAGGTTTTACAAAATTTCCTCAACTTCTACGAAGTTCCCTGAATTTATTCCACATTCCATATTTTTTTCCATTTCTTTAAATTCTACAAAGATCTCTGAACATCTTTGCACTTCTGGAAAGACACCTAAGACATCTACAAATATTCTTGAACACCTAGAAAGTTCCTTGAATTTAGCGAAGTTCCCAAAACCTCCAAGAAGGTCATGGAGCTTTTTTGGAGTAAGATCTCTGAAAAACTGCCAGGAAGTTCCCTTAACTGAGGCGAAGATACCTGAAGTTCTTAGAAGTTTATTGAACTATTTTTAGATCTTTTAAAAAATTCCCTGAACTTTTTCAAAATTCCTTTCCCCATTATGAAGTTTTACGCAGCTCCTCAAAATGCTACGCAATTTGAAAATCTTCCACAAAGTTTGCTGTTGAATTTCCACAACTATTCCAAGTCCATGAGGCTAAACAAAACTGAAATTATGTAGATCAATAATGAGCTTCCCAAAAATAAAATAATGCTCCTTTAACTTCTACGAAGCTCCTCATATTTAAGTGAACTCTCTACTTCTACGCAGTTTTCAGAACTTTTCGAAGTTCCTTTTTCCTATGAATTTTTCTGAAGGTCTATGAACTTCTCAGAATATCTACCAAGTTTACTTAATTTCTACGATCTTCTCTGAACTTCTATTTGAAGTCATGGCCAATCTGTAGAGCCTGAAGACGTCTTATTGCTATCGATTTGATATAATATAATTTCTCAAAATTGTTTCTTCTAGTCCAGAACATAACAAAAGTAATCAACATAAAGGACTTTAAAAACTACAAGGGACAGCCCTATGGGGTTGTACGTAATGGTGACGTAGAACTACGTGTCTTACATAATAAATCTTATTTATTCACTGCAGCAGGAGCTTGTGTTTCGGGTAGGAATAGGCATTTGAGCGAGGTTCTCTCTGTTTATACTCTTTAGTATGACGCGCTTGGCATAGTTGGCCCACAAAGCTATTGATTCGGATCAATAGCGGTGCGGCTTCTTCTTCTTTCTTTGGATGCTCATGTGGGCTGCATCTCATTGCTTCCAGACAGCCATTTGTTATATACAGGAGAACACCACCACTCACCACGCTGTGATTGAATAAACACCGTTTGGTTAGATCGGATGGAATTCAACTTTGAAATCTGTGTTAGGGAAATCACTTTTCACAGGCAATCGGTGCTCAAAGCAACAGTTGCACATTCATGCAATTTTCAATAGTGCCTTTTTGAAAAATGATAACGTCTTAAATTTGACAGATGCGTAGAAATATTTCTGATCGATTGGTGATAAAATTATTAAAATTGGTTCAGGGGAAGTTGAGTTATTAGCGTTCTAAATCTTTCATAATTGTGTTACATGTTCCATTTCCGGTTTTCACAAAGTGTACCCCCATATAGAAATCACAGACGTAGTCCTACGTCGAAAATCTTTGTTGGTGGTCCAATTTTATTAATCACTGTTAAATAGTAACATTGACCTTAACAAGCTTGAAAAAATACCGGTGAGTCAAAAACAAACACCAAAAATTCTGGAGGGAGCATAGATTATTCTGGAGTGGGCCTGGCCCCCCTGGCACCCCCATTAGTTACGCCAATGCTCTCTTCCCATTGTGGATAACGTTTCCAAAAAAACCGAACATCCTCAACCGTTCCTTGACATTTTATGAATTTATACACCTGACCATCTATGACCTTGAAGTCGCTGTAGTCCTGAGGGTTTTGAACGATCTGTTGGATAAGGTCCTGATATTCTGGGTCTACTGATGTCCCAGATATAGCCTCCACAGAACGAGAAAGACAGTCAGCGGTGCAGTTTTGTTTTCCCTTTCGGTAGTCCAATTCTATGTCATACGATTGTATTTTTAGGACCCATCTTAAAAGTTTGGCGTTTCCTGATTCTACTCCAATCGTGAACAACCATAGTAAACTTCTTGCGTCAGTGACCACCTTGAATCTACTTCCCTCTGCAAAGTGTCGGAAGTGGTCTATCGCCAACAGAACGCCTAAGCATTCCTTCCCAACACTTGCACATCTTTTCTGCGTTCTGCTCAATTTCTTGCTGAAATATGCAATGACTCACGCATCGCCATCAATGTATTGCATCAATGCTGCTCCTACAGCATTGTCGGACGCGTCTGATTCGATAACAAATGGTAGTTTGAAATCTGGATTTGCGAGAATAGGTGCCGAAACCAGAACAGATTTAAGCTCTTAAAATCCTTGCTCTGCAGCTTCTGTCCATAGGAACTTCTTCTGACCTTTCCTCAGTAAATCAGAAATTGGAGATACTATTCTGCTGTAATTACTAATAAATCGTTGGTAGAATCCCGCTAATCCTAACAGGCGTCGAATGTCTTTAATGCTTTTTGGCCTGGCGTAATTCAAAATTGGTTCTATCCGAGAGTTTTCAATGGCTATCCCCGTCATTAGTTAACATGTAACCCAAATAGTTAACCTCTTTCCTACAAAAGCGAGATTTATCCAAGGAAATCGTGAGGTTTGCCTGACTCAGTCTGTTTGCAACTATCTTCAACAAACGAAAGTGTTCCGACAGTGTCTTGGTTGCTACCACGATGATATACTAACACGTATGGTTCCAAATCGAAGCCGATCACCTTATCCATCAGACGGTACATGGTAAAAGGTGCGTTCGTGAGACCAAATGGACACACCTTAAATCTAAACAGCCCCTTTGATGTTCGAAATGCAGTCAAATCTCGACACTCTTCTTTCAGGGGGATTTGGAAATAAGCGTCTTTTAAATCGATCACTGAAAAGTATCTAGCGATTTCGAGACGGTGAAAAATTCCTTTCATGTCGCTCATCGGGTATGAATCCTTTTTTGTTAAAGCATTGATGTGTCTTGAATCCAAACATACTCTGATTTTTCCCAACGGGAACCAGAGGGCTCGCCCACTCACCTGAGCACTCTTCAATCGCTTCTAACTTCCTATACCGCTCAATCTCTTTATCCATTTCAACCTGAATGGAGGGTGAGCAACGATATAGAGGCTGTCTTCTTGGTTTTACCTCGTCTCGAAGCACGATCTCGTGTTGTATTAAAGTAGTCCGTCCCAATTTATTCTCCATCATATAGGGAAATTCTCGAATGACTTCCGCCAACTGAATTTTCTCTTCTGGTGATAGAAGGTATTTCGTTTCGATCGACTCCGGTGTTGCTTTCGATGGTTGTGGCAATTCTAAACCTGGAATGTCCAAAAAATCATCTGGCTCTGGTTTCTCGAACACTGGTAGAGTTTCAACCGGGTGTAAGAAAAAATGGAAGGATTCCGATAATGCCGCTGAGGAATCCTCATTCACCGTGTTCTGTATAGAAAAGATCTCTTCGAAACCCGATTCGTTCTGAATCATCGGTTTGATATTGAACGCTTTCCAGAAGTTTATTCCCAATATTAAGTTCTTAGATATCTCAGGAACAATAACAAGAGATATCACTTTCGTAACATTTTTAACTTTAATAGGAACGTTAACGTATCCTGCACAAGAGTACTGTGTGTGGATTGCAGTGCAATTTTTATCGGCGATGGCTTCGGCTTTAATCCATGACGATCAACCAGTTCAGGTGAATTAGCCACACTAATACTGACTCCTTAGTCAAGTAAAGCGTCCGTTTCTATACCGAAAATATTGACTTTAACATGGGGACACTGACTAGTTTGGATGTTGACTTCTAGCAGGCTTTGAATTGGGTCAACATACATGGGAACAGAGGGTTTATGAGGAATGTAGGGTTCCCATCTCTGCACTCCGAACTCAGTTTCCCGGATTTGGTGCCGGATTGGACCTTTGGTTTGGCTGATTTCTTTTTGGATGCGCTTCGCACGAACTTGAGATTTTTCCAGGATTTCCACACACATAGCAGAACGTTGTTTTGACTTCCTTACATTCTCTCCAAAGGTGCCCGTTTTGCCGACAATTCCAGCACAGCGGTGATCTCGACAATCCTTCCACCCCTGGTGCCGATCTGTCTTGCTGATTCGAAAACCCGTTCACTCTCTGTTGCCTCCTGCTCAGAACATTGACCGCTTCCTCGTCTGAAATCTCCCCTTCCGACTCCGCTTCAATGTTGTGAATTCCGTGTTTTGAACCAACTGGGTGCAAACTTGGATCACTAGCATCAATTCGGTAGTTTAACTGGATTAGCTCATCCAAAGTGTTCACTTGGAAACATGCCAATTTAGACCGATAATGCTGGCGCATATTCTCCCAGATTATTTAAAACTTTCGTTGCGGCATCAAAGGTTTGGTCAACAACTTGTTCAATCTTTCGATATCCGTAACAAAGGCAATAAAGGTCTCACCTTTCAGCTGTTTTCGCTCGTAGATTTGCTGGCGATTTCCTTGGTCTTGGTTTGGGTTTCCAAACCTGTATCTTATTCTGGTTTCGAAAATATTCCAATTCCAGTTAGCATCGTAGTAGGCAAAGAACCAATGTGATGCCTCATCACGCAAAAGTAGGTGAATGTGGCTGATTAAGCAGTCCATGGAAATTCCATTCATGCTAGCCAGAACTTTCACTTTGTAAATGAAGTCCTCTAGAGTTGGTGACCTAGCAGCATCCGAAAAGAAAATGTCCATTTTTCTATTTTCCTGTCATACTGCGTACGGTTCTCTCGGTGTTGGTTCCTGTTCCGTATCGGAACATCCGAAGGATTAGGAAAATCCTGAGTTTGCTCACTTCCGTCACTATCGTGTTCATCTCTTTGAAGTCCGTTCGGCCACCTTTGCTGACTAATTTCGGCAAATGGTCCCCTTTGGTTTCCGATCGTGTTGTATCGCGTTTGATGTTCCTGAAACCCTTGATTAAAATTTCATCCCGGATTTGACCCTCTCGTGTCCCTCTGAAAACAACGATTATTCTGCTCTTCCCACAATGTGTCGTCCAGATCGTTCACTGAGAACAAGCCTTCGTACTGCGTCTGAACCCCTCCTAACTGTTCTACTGGGTTGGCTTCTGAATACGCATTTTGTGGTTGTAAATGCTGCGGTCGTCCGCCTTTAGGTACCGTTCCTGTTCGGTTTTCCTGAACTGTCCTGCTCGGCTGCTGTAATTGGTTTCTCTGAGATGACTGACTGAGACTCAATACCTGATGAAGCATGGTCTTAAGTTCCACCATCCTAGAACTTTACGTTCGAGTTTTGCGCAGTCATCTTCATTCTCTTGCGTTTTTTTTTCCTTGATTTCTTCCCTTTTACAGTCACTATATATATACTGCCGGTAATCGCAAGTCAGTCCCATCTGCATTTTAATCAATTTTGAGATAGCATCATTATTCAGTTTATCTTTCTATGTTTTTTGAGATGTGCTATTGAAAAAAGGTGGTTTGTTAAAGAAAAATGAAAAACAATACCAAGTCAAATTGTCTCACACCGAAAAGTAGCCGCAAGTCAGTCCCATTAGGAAAAAATATGTTAGAAATGTTAGACAACACATCGCATCATGAGATTTGTGCACTTCCCCTAGGGTATCTGGAACATGTCCTGATGTGGCCAATATAGTTCTTACGATACTCAGTTTGACCGCCAATGGATGGCTTTGAATTCTCATGTGATTTGATGTATCGCTTGATGGATTTTGATTTAAAAAGGATTAACCACTTCCCAGGGGATATAAGGAACATGTCCGGGTTTGGCCAACATAGTGCTGGTCACTGATCATGACTCTTGTCGATCTTATTTTTGAATTCTCATGTGAATTATGTGAATAATCAATTGATTTATCGCATGGTGGGTTTGGCACGTTTATGAAAAGCTCTGGTCTGGTGAAGACCCATACTCACCGGAATACGTTCCGGCCATTGCTCTGAAACCAGCAAAACAAATCCAGAAACATTCAATAACGTTCTATGGGACCATGGTATCTTCCTACTGTTCAATACTGTGCTAAACTAATGCAGCATCGTCATGGAATTGTGACTGACTTGCGGTTATTTTTCTCATTGACGTTAAATGTAATCGCAAGTCAGTCCCATTCAGATTTTGGCCATAAAATAAAAATTTCACGATATTTTTTTCAATATTTTATGGTAAACATAGATGCATTCTATCACATTGTACGTTTATTTTTAAATTTATCCCTCCAAAATAAGTGTCAAATCAGAAAACTTGTAAAATCTTTGAACGCCGTTTTCTCATTTCCAGTTTTTTACAGATGGGACTGACTTATGGGCAGTATAGTCTGGTGAATAAAAGCAGAACCAATTCAATATATTGTAGACCATCGATTGAAAAAGTACTATCAACTTTTATAAACAAAACACTGATAGTTCTTTCCTCGCCAACCGAACGCAAATTAACAGTTTCATCGAATATCGGAGACTTTCCTCAACCCGATGATGGGGTTGGTTTGCGTAGGAAAACCTTCAGTCACGAGAAAAGGGTGTCCGAAGCTTCGCCAGAGCATTCCAACAAAGATGCGAAATCATTGGAAATTCTTAATTTACGTACAACGAATGTAGTTCAAATAGAGTACACACTCTATTACCTATCTAATTAGACCTTCAAACGGTAATATCTTCTCGTGAGAATCGTTTAGCGCTCTCTTCGCAAGGTATACAAACGTTTACATATTTGTAAATATGAATCACCTTTTCCGCGCACCCGCATCTGTCTAGCCAGGCACTTGATTTTGCTTATTTCCCTTAGCAAAATCACACCTTCCGTTGCTCTACGTGGTAAGAAAAATAAATACCATTTTATGACTGTTGCCCCAGTCAAAAACGCCACTTAGTGGGTGAAATATTTAAGCTTTCCCAAATGTACCTTCTCTCCCTCCATGGAGCAAGACTGCATTGCGTTATGTTGAAAAAAGATACCAAAAAATGATTGCACCAAAACTGTTCCCCATCTTCGTTTTCTACTTCTATTCTGCACAGTAAATACGTATAATTAAGGCGGATGAAAAATCGGTGTCAAAACTCTTTCAAAATAGGTACAACGCACGCTGTCATAATTGGAAGCAAATTGTGACATCCGTTGTTTTCCTTTTAATCTCAGCCCTATGGAGATGAAACGAGACCTACCAGACCTATTGTTTTCAGATGAGAAGCAGGCTCTCACGGTCAGCTACAATTGTTGTGGTAGCTTGATGAGTGCGATAAAGAGGTGAATTGAAATTACAACTAATAGCCCTTGATGTCTTAGTGCATTGCAGCAAATTGGTCAATATGATTACTCAGACGGTATTTAGAAATTACACGTCAAACACTTTTAGGAAGTCGAGGAAGAATGGCAAGATCAATAAAGAGCAAAGCCTTCCACCCATCCAGAAGCTTGCGTGCCACATGACTGACAGTTACATAACCTCAATTCGTGTCTCCAATGCTTCCTGTTGGCGTGAACCACCGGTGAACATGTGCTGCTACATAGGTGTCGCCTCTGGCGAACAAAGAACTTCCGGTCGGTGTCACCTTGCGGCCATTACCACGTTACCTTCCAAGTACCCCCTATGGGTTGAAAGCAAATTTGTGTGGCATTAAAGTGGTCATTTTCTAATCTAGCCCCCACGATGTACCATTTTGATAAGAACTCGGACGGACGGACGAGACGTGCTGAAGTCGTTACGTTCACTTTCGCTTGTTTGCTATGTATACTGTTGATTTTTTTCACTTTAAGTATGGACATTTAAAAGGTGTAACTTTTGCATGTTTCAGTTTATGTCACTTCTCTAACGGGAGATATTGTTAGTTCACCACTCAAAGTTACATGTTCTAAGTGTAATCAGTCATCTCGCACTGTCAGTTTAAGGTTCCTGACTGCTGGAAGCATTTTTCATACTGAAATTGGTGATTGAATGTGTCATTTTAGGAAATAGTTGGTTCCGTATAACTTATACATCGACTCTACCTTACTCGCGATAATAGATTTAATTGGAAATTTGCGAACAGTGATAGAAGTACTCTGAATTTCTATTCGGAGGAAAGATATTTATGTGTAGAAGACCAGGAAATCCAAACAACCATATCATGAATTCAATGAAATTAGTACTGCTACTCGATGTTCTTCACGCAAACATATTCCCATTCTCTCCGCTGACTCAATCGATTTTCCTTTTTTATTTATATTAATTTTCCTGCCTCTATTGACGGTGCAGTTCAATTTTGCGTAATTGGAATCGAAAATAAACAGTTGACTATAATTTATAAACAATTCCAGCCATTAAAGCATATGCGCGCAAAATTCCTAGTTGGCTCGATTCGGCGGTTTCGCAACCCTTTTCGGACCCGGTGTGCTTGACGTAGGCTTAGGTTAATATATTTAAAATTAAAAAAAAAATGTAATCAAGCGCCGTTTTCGGGCTTATTGCGAGTTTTTTTTTATTTACGAAACGTGATGTCAAAGCAACAACTTATTAGAGGTTTAATTTTTTGGATAGTTTCTGCGTTATCCTCTTCGCATTTCAAGCTTATTGTTTATCGCATATTAGCTTATTGCGTGCTCTCAACTTAGTGTTCTATAGATGCACTTCCACAGTTATTAATTGAGAGCTTTCGATGCCTGTACTATTTATACATTAGTATAATTGTGTGGCAAGTAAGTCATACTCTATATTCCCTGGGAAGTCAAACAATTTTCCAACCTGAAAAATTTCTAAACCGGACCGGGAATCGAAGCCAGCCACCAACAGCATGGTTTTGCTTTGTAGCTGCGCCTTTACCGACTGAGCTAAGGGAGACCCCTTTTCTGCGTTATTGTATCCTCGAATCAAAATGTAGGTATTGTATATGTAGATCAAGGACATAACCGGCTTCGATATTGATCTTAAAAGTACTGATTCATTGAGCACACGGAGGAGAGATTCCTAATCCCAAGCCCTCATGTTCATTCGATCACTCGATGAATCAATCGCCGCTTCGAACGGTGAATTCTGTAAAAGATCTTGAGCTTACATTGAATGACAAACTTAGGTTCTAGGGGCACATATCTATGTTAATTTTAAATGCTAATTCCTTGCTTCCCAGCATCGTATTGCTGTCACGGTGGTGTGTTTATTAGAATATAATGTGTGTGTGTATTCCCTCTAACCCCCACCGGCCGGCAGTTTTATTATGGAAGAACTCTCTCTACAATGTCGCATTTATGGTCATTGTAGACAGCTTTAGTCCGGGAGTTAGAAGGTGATAGCTCTATTGCAGATCCAGCAACCCATTTCAGAGTGTCTGGAGAGTCACGCTCATTCCGAAGTTACTTTCACTCACAATAAGGTCCGCATGAATGCATCACCGTTATCAAATGGATATTGGTTATATAGACACAATTCCAGGTTCGAAAATATTTGTTTCAAACCTGGCATGTATTTAGTTTAATTTTGATATTTAATTATTAAAAAATAATTGGAAAGCTCTCACCATAATTGCTTCTTTTGGCATCCCTTGCACTTTTTCTCTAACGCTTCGTATTTCAATCCGTGCTTCACCGGCAATTTCCTTCCGTAGATCGTCCTTGGTTGGTTCTAATATGATTTCGCCTTTTTTGGTCGGTTTCATGTCCACCATCTGTCATTGAATTTCCATGGTGATCTGGGACGAGGCTCACGTCCAAGGTTGCTGGTCCACCGAGCGCTCCGTGTGCGACAAGAGAATGAAAGAAATACGAAAAGGATCAGTTTCAATAAGTGACAGTTTCATCAGATTCCCCAACTAACCATAATCAAGCAAAGTAAGAATATACCGAGAAATATACAAGCTATATTGCGACTATATGGTTACTTGGGTACTCATATGGCCGTCAGAATGGTTCATCGGTTGCGAAGTGAAGTATTTCTGAAAGTGATGCGTTATATTTCTAAATGTTTTGATTTTATCCTAACGTTACCTCAATGTTATATCACAAACAAGCAGGCAGTACACATTGAACATTTATAATTGTAAACCCTACCGCCATCTGTCGTATATACTTTGATGGGCAATACACGCAACAGATGGTTGTAGTCAGGCATGGAAAATCATTTGCATTCATTTTGTGCATTAATTTACATTCATTTGCCCGTTTCTTTTTTCATCAACAGAATTCCGCAAAATTATGTACGGGGCTTTGTAGGTTTTGCTATTAGCTACAAGTTCTATTAACATTTCATATCCGTATCTCTTATGCATGATGAACCAGAGCGAACAGAAGCCACTACTGTTTTTCAGTGAATGTATTTTACATTCACTGAAAAACAGTAACAAGTTCTGCCCGCTCTTATTCGTTATGCATAAGAGATAAAGATTTGAGTAATGAATAAAAGTTGTAGCTAATAACAAAACCTACTAAAGTTCTATACATCATTTTGCGGAATGCTGTTGATGAAAAAAGTTAGAGGCAAATGAATGTAAATGATTTTCCATGCTTGGTTGTAGTGTGTAAACGTCAAACGCTAGGGAATTGATTATGTGCACCACAAGTGGCGGTACTACCAACTAAGAAACATTTAAATTTACCGTTAAAAATGTTTTTTCTGACTGACAAAGGGGCACGTCTTTGGAGGGTGTTTTAACACTCCGAAGAGTAAAAATAGCGGGACCTTTCAATTAGTGTCGGATCCTTGCACTAAATGCAGAATGACAACTGTAAAAAAAAATCGAATACTTCATAATTTCTCAATAGTGATGGAGTAATACGACATGCACTAACCTAAGGACACGGGATAGACTACAATAGATCATATTACTGGTCGCAGTGGTGTTAGGTCCTGAACAGAGGGAAAAAAATGGTAGAAAGTCGTCCCAAAACTGCTTCACTATGCGATATATTCTCTTAAATCTCTTCTGATAATTCCTTTCCAAATTCGATTCCCTTGATAACTTTCGTAAATCCTGAAGTACTCTTCACAATATGAATGGAATTTTTCCACGGAACTTCTTAACAATTCTACTTTGAACTCACACAATTAGGGGTATTAAGGTAAATACATATGTATTTGTAATCTGCATTAAAAATGGATGCGAAATCAAAAATTTCAGTAATTTTCGTACACTGTAACTATTATAAATAAGTGCGATTACATTAGCATATATCACCATCTTAGCGCCCGTCGGTGGAAGTTTGCATGGGAACAAGCTGTCACTTTGTTGCTTTAAAAGTTGAGATGGAAGTCTACGGGATCGAAAAATTTTTCATTGTGCTCAGAAAACGAAGCGCTTTAAGATGATCTATAGTAGAGAGGGTCTAGTATAAGAGAGGAGTGGACTGGCTGGTTTTGAGCCAAACGAACTGTCAAAACCAGAGCCAATCGAGCAACGCCTATCTTGATTGCATTGGCAGTGTTGCTAGAAACCACCTTGGCATAGGTTGCCAAGGCAATTTGTTTTGAATCCGTTGTTTTCTTATACTAGACACTCTCTAATCTATAGTAACCGACTAGGGGCATCTCAATCTAAACTTTGTATTTCTGTCGATATACCTATAGATGCCTGTCGATATACCTATCGATTTCTGTCGATATACCTATAGATGAGCTACGATGAAGAGGCGAGAAGATCAGTGAGTCTGGACCTGTGGAACAGAGTGGATCTTGTGAAATTTGGATAGGATTTAGAGACGTGAGACACGTTGTTAGAGTGCACTTTTGGAAGGCAGTGTGTGAAGAGCGGTGATACTGTGCCTTTCGGAGACCGAGATTTCAACCTCTGGGATAGCTAAGGTCCGTGGTCTCCCACATCAGTCCACACTACAGCCACCGATAGCCACGAGGATCGGTAGTTTGACATCGACAGTGGCCTGTTTCTCTATTGCAGCAGCGTAAGTGTTTCACCTCCCGCCCACCATTGGATCATTTTTTTTTCCTTTATTTAACGTCGGTCTCTGTTCCGCAATCTAGTGCCAATCACCGACGGACATCGATTGCCATCCATTGACGGCAACCGAATGTGCAGGAAGGCAGCTTCCACACCTGCGTAGGATATCGCACCCATTCACAACACACATGGGCCGGGACCAACGGCTTTACTTCCCTTCCGAAGGAAGACGTGACCAGAGATTTTTATGCCTCAGAAAAATCCCACCGACCTCGGCTGGGATTGAACCCAGACCCATTGGGGTGTTAGAAAGCAGTCACGCTTACCACTACACCACCGGCGCCGGCACCATTGGATCAATAAAACTATTAAATTAAAGCCTAAATTAACCCTTTTTGTCAAGTATCTCATAATTCCGAAAGCTCTCCCTACCTCGCCAACGCCCGGAGACCCGGGAACAAAAGAGACCTTTGGTGCCCACCTCAACAACTGCCGACTGGCTTAGACCAGCAGACCACTGACCGTACTGTACGTGACTCGTTGAGCCAGTCTCAAGAGGAAGCTATACTGATGGCCATTGGAAAATTTAGACTATTGCTCGTTTAAATGTATCGTTGAAAATACAGATCTGGAAATGACTGTTGTGTTATAAGTATAGTTTTCACGGAGGTTTTCACTGAGGTTTTAATCCACTAGGATCTTGATCCTCTGAAAATGACTACGGACATTTAAGCTGATGGGAGCTGAATCGGAACTTGTGGCATCCGGAGAGCCGAGTCTCATAGCTTCCGTAGCGTTATAAGCTGTATAAATGAACAACATTTCCATGGTTTTTCCCCCATACGATGCCCTTCTACTTGAAGCTCATAAAAGTCGTTGAATAAGTTGAACAAGTTCAAATCGAAAAATCGGTTCAGAACAAAATTTAGAACGGTTATTAAAATTGACTATCATAACATTCAATTCACTTGATATTTTTTTACACTTCATTTCAAATAAACTCATTTTATACTCTAAACAGGAGCGAAACACAACAAACACAGCACTAGCAACCGGTCATAAACCAAATTTTACTACGATGAAAATTAAACCTAGAATTAAAATACTTAAAAATACTTAGCGATACCTACGAGATATTTAAAAATATTTAATAAATATTGGAACTAAAGTGGGATGCCTAGGTAACTGATGTACTTTTAAAATTAAAAATCCCAATTCAAGCTGAACATTGCATTAGGTCCTAAGTAGCATTGATCGATTCTCTTCGTCGACTTTCTCTTTCGTTAATAACTTGAGCACATAACCGTTTCTTGTTAACTTGTCGTATTAGATGCTAGATAAAAGCTTCGTTTATCAATCTGTGTGCTGAAAATACCTGGGAATATCTTTACATGGCCATGGGAGTGCAGGGAGAAAATCGACGAAGAGAACCTTTCAATGTTTCTTAGGACCTAATGCTATGTTCAGCTTAAATTGCCTTCGAGTTCCAGTTAAAACTCTTTTAGGCTGTGTTCCAATTGTGGTTACAAGTTACAGATGGAAAGTTGTCGAATAGCCCTGCTATCCGAGCGTGGTTATTTCTGTCAGACTAGAAGTTAAATTGTGACAACCGTGACTGAGTTCTGTTTGAAAACCGATCGATCGAAAAACCACCAGGATTTTCGAACATTGAACATAACTTTCGAAATGTCATTTTTAACCACGAGTTAAATTTAACTAGGTAATTGGACACAGCCTTAGAGTATTTTCTCAAAACTTCCATGGAAATTTTCTCTGAACTACCTCTTGAATTCATTCGGAAATCTTCTCAATTTTTTTTATGGATTTCTCATCAAAATTCTCTTACAAGTTCTTCAAAGTGATTTATCCTGAAAATCTATTCCAGTCCAAAAGTCTACAAGGTACAGAATCTTATATTTTTTTCCCGATTGTTCATCGAAATTCACGGGCTTTTCCGGATGATTAAAATTTTAAGGATTTTTCTCAGCTCTTTTTAGATTTCCCGGTCACCCTGTAATATGTGTCATTCTAAAATGAATATAAGCTCGTAAATCGATGAACTTAGGTCCACTCTCCAAGTATAAGTTGCCTGAATCGAAGTGTGCTGTGCTCGCGTCTGCCCTTTTTTCGTTAGCATCTGTCATTTTTTTCGAAGTATTTCAGCTTTTTTTAAATTTACTTTTGCTATCCAGCATTTTACGAGCGCTTATGGCCGCCACAATCTGGCTGAATTTTTGGTAGGGAACATATGATTTGTATAGAATGTTCCAGAAAGTATAAGCACACTTTCAAAATAACAAAAAATTCATGTTTTTTTTTTAAGTTTTAATAATTTTATTTGGCAAATCATATTTGTATTTGTACTTCAAATGATATTTTACTCTCGTTTAATCAACATATTAAATCATAGCCAAGACTCCTAACTTTTCCTCGAACATGACCCATTAGCTTCTGCACAGTGTTCTCACCATTTTGACCACTTTTGGCCAATCTTTTTTGAATTTTTGGATGTCGTCCGCTGGTTTTATTAATTTTCGAAGCTTTGCTTTGGTTAAAGCCCAAACATTCTCGATTGGCTGTGCCTCCGGGCAGTTTGGGAGTTCATGTCTTTCGGCACGAAACATCCATTTTGACTTTTGTACCATTCTAAAGTGTCCTTTGCGTAATGACATGACGCCAAATCAGGCCAAAATACTACTTGACCTTCGTGCTGCCTGATCATCGGCAACAATCGCTTCTGGAGACATTAACGTATTTCTGAGTGTTTATCGTCTCCGTTGTGATGTACGGACTAGATGTTTTATCACACTCGCATATTGCCTGCCAAACCATAACCTTCTTACCGAATTTTTTGGTAAAAATTGCCTTCTCCGTTTCGGGGATGTCCTTGCCTTCGCTTTCAGTATAGAATTGTGGTCCGGGAAGCGTTTTGTAATCTAGTTTCACGTACGTTTCGTAGTCCATTATTATATACCCAGAATTTCGACGCAATAACGAATCGTAGAGTTTGCGGGCCCGTGGTTTCACGGACGCGGCCTGTTTTGGGTTCCTTTTGGGTTTTTTCTGCTTCCGGTATATTTGTAGCCCAAGTCTTTCTTTGGCACGCATGACGTTACTCGACGAGGTCCCTAGTTTTTTCGCAACATCCCGAACGGAAGTCGCTGGTTTTCGTTTGTAGGCATCCCTGATCTTTTTATCAATATCCGGACTTACAGGACCGGATTTCCGGCCACTCTTCGGCGCATCTTCAAACGTACACTGTTCTCTATATTTTTTAATCGCAGTTCGTACCGCTCCGACGCTTACACCCTCTTCCTTGGCCAATTTTCTCAAGGAGAGTCCGCTCACAGTGCACCATTTGTGCACGATACTTTTTCGTTGTTCACGCATTTTGACAGGAAACACAAAACTGAGCACTTTTTTGATGCTATGTCATTCTGAAATGAGCTAACAAAAGGACGCAGCCAAAACATGTTGAAATATTTCATTATATTCAAAGTGACCGTTAAAATAAGGTGTGCTTATACTTTATGGAACAGTCGTTAGTTTGACGTGTAAACGTTCAAATTAGATCGTTTACACGTCAAACGACACAAGCCAAATTTCAAATCTTATGTTCCCTACCAGAAACTCTGCCAGATTGTGGCGGCCATAAGCGATCGTAAAATACTGGATACAGTAGGAAGTTAATGACTGTGTTTCGAATAAACTCATAATAAATTTTTGATAATTTTTCAAGCAAAGACCACACAAGCCGGGTTTGGGTTTGACCTTGGATTTAATTCAACAGATGAGTAAACGTACTGGTTTTTATCCTTAGGATTATTTGCCCATAAAATTCATCTTATCAATTCTAGAGCAACAATAGAAATAGGCGGAACAACCAAACGTAAATAATGACTTTAAATGCAAATTTCTCGAGAATAGAAACACATCCAAGCAATCTAAGTATCTAATTTGATCTAACACCTGCATCTGATAGAGAAAAACTCTTTTATAGAATGACATTGTTAGTTTGCTTGGGTGGGTTGTGATTCTCGAGAAATTTGCGATTAAAGCCATTGTTTACGTTTGGGTTCCACCTATTTCAATTGGGTTCTTTAATTTTGAAAAATATATCCGTTTTTATATATCATCTGAAAAAGCTTCGTTTTCTGATCACAGTGATATTTTTTTCGAACCCACACACTTTCATCTCGATTTTTAAATCAAGATTTAAAGCAAAATAATAACTTCACTGTTTGACACTAAACTGACAAACTGACAGTTCGCTCCCATACAAAGTGACACCGAGGGGCGCGAATAAGGTGATTTTTGCAAATGTAATCGTACTTATTTAAAATAGTTCCAGTGTACCAAAATTTATGAAATTTTGGGTTTGGGTGCCCTTTTTAATGCAGATTACGAATATGCATTTACCTCAATACCTCTTAAAGAACCCAATTGTTGGTCTAGAATTACTTCCGAGATTACCGCATAGTGACATTATTTTTTTTGTCTTATAGCCACACGCTCTTGGGTCATTCGTGACTTGTCTGGGGGTGAGATTTGAACTCGTGACTTTGGCGTGAGAGGTATGGATGCTAACCCTACGCCGGGGTCGCCCCCATAGTGACATTAATCACTGCTTCTTAAAAGGCAGTAATATACATAACTTACCTATAGAGCATTTCCAGCCCAAAACGCAAACCGGTTGGTCATGAGTGTTTCCGATTTGAATGAAACATTTCTCACGTGTTCGCTGCTACTAATGGTTGCATTTTTCATTTAAATATGATTTTTTCCTCCAGAGTAACTTTTGAAAAGGGCGTATAAAAAAATTGATTATTTTTTATTCAAAAAATCATAACTTGAAAACTATTGATCTGATCAAAACGGCATATGAGAAGAAGTTTTAAGTAGTTAAATTATCTTTGCGGAAAAAAATACACTGAAAGAAAAACTTAGTAAATTAGTATTTAAAAAACGTAAAACGATGATTATCTCAAAACACCCCCCCTTCGATCTTTATAATTTTTTTTTTCAAGAAAACTGAAAAAATGCCCTAATATTTGGTAAAGAGTGTGTACTGGTAACTTTCTCAAAAAAAAATTAATAATTTTTGAATTTTTTTTTGGTTTTTACAAGTTGGTGAAATTGTATATTTTTTAGTAAAATAGTAATTTATTTGTATTTTACGCATAATTTTCAAAAACATTGCACATAAAATTTTTTTTCCTAAGTCCAGCCGTTCTCAAGTTAATGCAATTTAAAAAAAATAATTATAATAATTTTCTACATTTTGGGCCATTTTCAAATGTTAGTCGTGATGTCCAGCAACGAGATGTTTTTCCATGAATATATATTAAAAAAACAGACAATTCATTCTCAAATATGGTAGCTGTCAGACTTACCCGTTTCTATTTAGACGCAGCGGAAAAGAAACAAGTTTATAAGTAAATACTCTCAAATATACCCAAATAATCAACAAACCCACTCATGTGCCTTTTTCTGTCCTCTATTAGTTGTATACCTGGATAGAATTGTGCATTTCATAACAGAGGCTCAAAACATAAACAGGTAAACAAATATGTTATTAAACCTGTAATTGAGATAAATTCTCTAGGTACTTCTCTGACGTATACCATATTGGGCCTTAAGAGCTCATCCCGCGATATCACAACTACATAAAAAGGCACCCCGTGGAGGCTTCTTACACTCACACTTAAAAAAGTTTGCTATAATCAATTTTACCTAATAAAGATAGGTATAATGTCAACATTGTAATTATTCTGCTACATATATATATATATATATATATATATATATATATATATATATATATATTGGGACGATCTTCACCTGTTCGATTCAGTTCATCTCTCTTAGCGTTTCAAGTTAAAAAGCAAGTAGTTTTTTACGATGGATAACAATTTCAAGTGTTGTAAACCTCCACCTAAATCAATTTCAAAGTATGACACAGTAGCAGTTCAGTTGTTTATCTCAAAATTATTAGAATTTTTAAAGTTGCAAATAACAGTCCAAAAGTGTATTTTTATGTCAGATGGAGAGCATCACAATACAAAAACATAAAAAATTTTGCTAGCATTTGTGGATTTAAAGATAAGCATAGTGTAGAAATTGAATGGCATTTTTTTGCAACTTCACACGGCAAAGGTCATTGTGATGCGATTGGCGGTACTCTTAAGAGAATGGCAACCAGAGCAAGTTTAGCTAAGCAACACGAGCACCCTACAACGAACCCTTAACAACTGTACGACTGGGCAAATAGTCGTAAAGAAGATCTTCAAACAAAAATGTCATTTTGATATGTTTCTACGGAAGAATACAAAAAGGCTGACACGGAATTTGATCAAATTTTTAAGAAAGTGAAACCAATTCCTGGAACTCGAAAATATCATTGCTATATTCTAGTTTCAAACAACCAAATTGCAGTAAAAATATTCTCTAATTCAAACGATACACCCAAATTATTCAATGTATTCAAATAATATGAGTTGTAAAATAAAATAATAAATAGGGGAATTTACGTATTCTCGGCAACCTAAGCAGCGACCTTCTTTCTTTAGCCTTTTTCTCTAAGGAACGCACACATATGCAGTATTGGTTTGTTTACAATCTTTTGCTACCAGCTGCTCTAACACTTTCAGTCGAAAGAATTGTCAAACACTGTTTTGAAACGCTTTTACAAAGCTCCAATCTTCTCTAGTGAGAGCGAGTATTGTCGGCAACCAGTTTTTCTTCGGCAACCGTTCCATTTGAACTGCATGTAAATCTGCTGTTCTATTATCGGCAACTCGAAATCAGCTACAATTTGTAGTGCGTGTGTTGCATTTCAAGAAAACCTTGCTAGATTGCTTTTTCTAAGTGGTAAAAGTATAGTCAAATTGAAGCTGAAAGCATAAAGAATCGTTTGCATGCATTCAGCGAAGTGTTTTCGTAAGAAAATCCAGTGAAAATAGTGTTTCAATTTGTATTGCCGAAAATAGTCTGTCATGCCGAAGCCGTCATTTCCCCTATTTACTGTTTTTTATCTCAACAAATCTTTCATTTGACCACATCAACGTGCTTCTCTTCCGCTGCCTCTAGATAGAAACGGGTAAGTCTGACAGCTACCATATCTGAGAATGAATTGTTTGTTTTTTAATATACAATCATGAAATAAAATCTCGTTGCTGGACATCTCGACAAACATTTGAAAATGGCCTAAAATGTTGAAAATTGTTATAATTATATTTTTTTAATTTGCATTTACTTGAGAACGGCTGGACTTAGGAAAAAAAAGTTTATATATGCAATGTTATCGAAAATTATGCGTAAAATCCAAATAAATTGTTATTTTTCAAAAAAATATGCATTTTCATCAACTTGTAAAAATCAACAAAAATTTAAAAAATTATAGATTTCTTTTTAAGGAAGTTACCAGCATACACTTTTCACGAAATTCAAGGGTATTCCATCAATTTTCTTGAAAAAAAAAAATTTTAAAGATCGAAGGGGGGGTGTTTTGAGATAATCATCGTTTTACGTTTTTTAAATACTAATTTACGAAGTTTTTTCTTTCAGTGTATTTTTTCCGCAAAGATAATTTAATTACCTAAAACTTTTTTTCATAAGCCGTTTTGATCAGATCAATAGTTTTCAAGTAATGATTTTTTGAATAAAAAATAATCAATTTTTTTATACGCCCTTTTCAAAAGTTACTCTGGAGGAAAAAATCATATTTAAATGAAAAATGCAACCATTAGTAGCAGCGAACACGTGAGCAATGTTTCATTCAAATCAGAAGGGGTCGAGACAAAATTGACATTTTTTTTAACGATTTGAGCTAGAAATGCTCTATAACAATCGGGAATGGTCTTGGAAAATCGGGAGCTGGGATAGAAAGTATTCTTCCTTAGACTACTTGTGTATCATCATATACTTATATATATATATATATATATTCCTTTCAATGCTAGATTAAATCCGATGCCATCAGCTTCAGCGAGGGATCGAACTTCATCTTGTCATTTGGGTTGTTATTCTATAACTTTTCATATGCATTAATTTTTTTACCTAAACGCATATGCCGCTACGCGCTACGCGAATGTAAAACAGTCATGGAAGTGGTGCCAGATTTAATATAAAATTCTGGTGGAAGTGTGTTTGGAGTGTGTCGAACTGTGTTTTTGGAGTGTTAAACACAAGATGGTATAGTGAGTTACCCCTTGTAAAATTCTGTTACAAATATTTGTTGATTCTGTTGAATTCTCCCCAAAACTTCCATACATTATTCTCAGATGTTTTTAGTTTGATCTTCACACTTAGAAATTTTCGCCGACTTCGGTAATTTTTACCGAAATCTGAACAGCTGAACTGTTCGGTAAAATTTATGCAATTTAATTCAATTGCTTTTCAGTTACTTTGAAACTAAATCTACACTACAATGACATGGTTTGATCGTTTAAACAAGGTTGAACATGTTTGAAATTATTTTTGTAATTCAATGAACTTTAAAATGAAGGTCAAAGTTTTACCGAACGTTCAGCTGTTCTGATTTCGGTAAAATTTACCGAACACGAAAACAAAATATTAGTGTGTTCCTTGGAATTTAACTCAAAACCTGAGTACTGCGAACTAACTCAAAATGCTTGTCATCTGGGAGCCGAGTCGAACTGTCAAAAGGGAGCCAAACATTCAAAAGAGCTCAGAAGTCATGTGGGTAGTTACTGTTTGAACCAAAAGTAAAGGTATTGCCACACCTACTGAAAACAAATTAAGAATTATAATTATGAAACTGTCGAATCATCAACCTTAGTAGGCGAAAAATGTAAATCATCGAACGTGATGCTCGAATAAGTGTTTTTATTTGATACTAATAATGGTGCCAAAACTGGGTTACGAATTGCTGCAACAAACTTAATCAAACTTTATAAGAGTCATGTGCGCTTTGTGGGCAGGTGCACTCCAAACACCATGTATACGTTATTTGTGGAGCAGAGCAGGAGGAGCTAAGAGTTCATTTGACGGCATGTATAGACGATTTCGTGAGCTGTTTCAGCAAAACAATTTGAAGCTTCGAATGGTTTTCAAGATGTTGTTCTTGCTCACTTGAAAAATTAAACCGGCAGAGTTCGCAATACCCAGCTCAAAACTACTGCTATATAACCTCTCCTTGATAAAGGCCAACATATTTAATTCACCTCAAAATTCCCTTGGAACCGAATCAACTTAAGGTACAGATTCCTTTCAAATTATTTTCACAATACTTTTGAAATAGTTGTCAGAATTGCTAAGAAGTTCTAGTCAGCATTGATTAGGAAATATTTTGCCAATTCTCATCGAAATTCAAATTGATTTTTTTCCTGTAAATTCATTCAAGTTCAAAACACATCCCAATTTTTTCTTCAAGCTCAAGGTTTCTAAAATAATTTCTTACTATAATCTTTCACTTTCCAAAATTCAACCGGGATAACGCCATATTAGCATAGCTGCCTTTGGGTAATTTTCATGATTATGTAGTTCGGAAAACTTTTCAAGTCTTTATGAAGCCTTGGAAATCTTTCGAGATTTCCTAGTTCAAAATATTAACTTAATTTTAGAGCTCATAAAATCCGATACAGTTTTTAGAAACAATATTATGAATGATTCATGATCTAAATGGTTTTTCAAGATCTAAACTATTAATTTATTTTTAATGCAATGAATTATGATGAAAGACTTTTTCGCTCCACATTGCTTAAATGGTTTCAAATCGGGTCCTGATTAGCCTCCCAAAGTTACAACTCATTTGGTTTGAAACAGACTTCGCACAAGCCATTTGAAGTTTACATGTAAATTACTATGGGGAATCTCAACTTTTTGTTCATTGGCTTCTAGTGTTTTTCCATATTGAGCTGCGAAACAGTTCGATAACCATTCTTATAGAAAATTTTCTCAGCTACAACTTTGCTCAAGATTGTTTCTATGTAATACGAGACAGGAAAAAGTTATTAATTATTTAAGAGATTGGTAAACTTATGACAAGATCAAGCAGCTGATCTGTGGGCAATACTGTATTCTGCATTGTGACATAGTAGCCATGATTTTTGTGTCCTATTCAACGGCTCAGAAACACCAATGTTGCCTGCTGAGCAGTTGATTGAGCATGATCATCAGCGCATTGAACCATTGATAAATTTCGATCCTTGCATTTAGTCGAACAGTGGTCTTGAGCAAAGTTGTAGCTGGGAAAATTTCCTACAAGTACAGTTGAAAGCTTTTGAAGCAGACCGATATGGTGAATTATTAGATAGACATGATAGACATAGTAATTCACAAACTTCAAATGGTTTGTGGCATCTCAGTTTCTCACCAAATGTGTTCAAATTTTGAGAGGTTAGACAGGATCCGATTTGGAATCGTTTAAGTATTGTGGAGCGAAAATTTCAAATTATGCATCACTCTAATGCTCAGTGTGGCGAGTACTTTACTTAGAATTTCCAATATGGCTCGTCAATATGCCTTCAGCTGAGCACCACTGGAATAGACCTTTTAGTGAGAAGCCCGAATCGATTACTGATCGATTAGTACATGGAAGATTGTGAACAGTAGTTGCTGCGGAAGAAGCGTCTATGAGCAAGAGGAGGAGAACGATGGCAACTATAATGCCTTGTTCTTAAGAAATTGTTAGGATCTTCCATATTATTTACCTGGCAATATATGTTTTCAATCGTGTTTTTTTTTATTATTCGGATGTGTGATAGCAGAACTGACCTGACCTGAAAGTTACCTAGGAATGAGCATGAATTACCAGACATTCTGAAATGGGTCTCTGGATCAGCAGTCGTGCTAAAGCTGCTTTCGTTTACCCTTAATATAATAATTGCAAGCAGATTTCGCATAAACTGACTGCACTGGTCCACTGAAGTTGGAATGGGAAAAGTGATAGTTTTGTTAACCTCGTCCCAGCTTTTCGACATATTGCTCTAAAGGTAAGCAGTCGGTACTTATAGGCTTTGCTCAATTTTAACTACCCTAACAATCATGGCACGCCTAATCTATTAAAAATTAAACGATAAAGACCTCGGCAGTAAACTTGGATTACAATCACGGTCATAAATTCTCTTGCGGAGCAAACGATAACATCACAATCCGGCTTTAAACAAATATGTAACACCATAAAACCACTGATCGGGAAAGAAGATCGCCCAAAGCCGCAAAACGGCCGACCACCGAACAACCACACGAGATGACGCGCTCGCTCGCCACGCTACCTTCAATTGACAAGTGCATCCAAGTGCACACGCATGAGTGCAGCCGGCTCTGGCCGTGGTCCAAAAAGAGCATGGCCTGGCACTTCCTCAGCGTGAACCACGCCAACGTCGACGAGGCACAGCGGAGTGACATGGAGAAAATTTGGCCAAAATTATTTACTGCTACTTTGGGCGATATTCTGCATTGATATCATGAACAAAGTAGTGGTATTTGAATTTGAGTCGAATTTGAACAAAAACAAACAAACCAATTGTTGGGCCAGTGTTCACTCGGCTGTCGACAAAAGCAGGCCACTCTCGATGTGTACCACGCGATCGTCTGTTTTCTCGGCAGCAACCATTGTTTGGTCCTCCTCATTGTTCTTCATCAGCAGTTCTTTCGGTCGATGCGTCGTCGACTTTGGAAAGCAACCGTTTAGTGATGAGTGTGTGAGTGCTGACCACGTTTTTTTATTTATTTATTTATTCCTTCGTCTTCGATATACTCGTTCAGACTGCAACTTAATCTAAATTTCTAATTCTAGTACTAAACACATTTTTGCTAATGTTAAAGTCAAACTGATCATAAACAGTGTTGAAAGCACGTATACAGGTACTCAGAGGGTTGTTATGTCCATAGCTTGTTCTGTGATGAGGTACGTAAAGCGCAGCGTGAGTTCGAAGTGAACGAGATGGAGCGTAGAAGTTGACAAGCTGACGCAGCGCAGGGCAGTCGATGCGATCCGTAAGAATGTCGAAGATGAAGATACGCTGCAATTTTAGGCGTCTGGCAGACAGCGTTTCCAAGTCAAGTAATAAGCAGCGTGAGGTATATGGAGGCAGGTGTGTTTCATTGTTCCATGGTAGGTGGCGGAGAGCAAACCGAACGAAGTATTTCTGAACTCGTTCTAATTTGCTGGCTAGTGTAGATTGATACGGTGTCCAAACAGGTGCGGCGTATTCAAGTATGCTTCGTACCAATGAGCAAAATAACGCCTTCAAAGCATAAGCGTCGGTGATGAAGGCTGCATGGCGTCGAATGTATCCTAGGACAGCAAAGGCCTTTGCAGCTGTTGTAGAGATTTGTTCGTTGAATCTCAGTTTGCTGTCCAATATAACACCTAAGTCACGAATAGAATCTACACGTTCCAGGGCAGAGGGCCCGATCTTATAGCTGTATTTCAACACAGTGCGGCAACGTGTGAATGAAATCGCTTTACATTTTTTTATGTTAACGTTCATCCCGTTCTCTTCGCACCATTTCAACAATTCGTCAATGTCGTTTTGTATGGCAGCACAGTCCGAGACCGATGCAATTACCCTGAATAGTTTAAAATCGTCTGCGAAGAAAGATTTGCCAGACGATAAGCGGAGACCGAGGTCATTGATGTACAGAATGAAAATAAGTGGTCCTAGCACACTTCCTTGAGGTACTCCAGAGGTTACGTCGAAAACTGATGACTCTTCAGTCTCGATTTGAACAAAAGCTTTGCGATTTGTTAGATAAGATTTGAGCCACTCAATGATCCAAATCGGGAAGCCCATGTGCAGAAGTTTCTCAGTGATATGGATGTGTGGTACGGTGTCAAACGCTTTAGAGAAGTCCACGTAGACTGAGTCAACCTGGCTACGAGCCTCGACTTCGTGGAACAGAGTGTTTGTGTAGCACATCAAATTGGTCGTTGTTGATCGCCGTTCCACGAAACCATGCTGGAACTCGCATATTAACGGTCTAGATGCATTGTACAAAAACTGGTGCACCAGTTTCTCGAAAACCTTACCGAGGCAGCAAAGTATCGAAATGCCTCTGTAATTTTCTACTCGATTTAGATTGCCAGTTTTGTGGATTGGCACCATTTTAGCAGTTTTCCACATGGTTGGAAATTCGCCTTTTGATAGCGATTGGTTAAATATCAAGGTTACGGGCGTCACTAGTTTTAATGCACAAGCTTTGATAATGGAAGGAGGCAATCCGTCTACACCTGCTCCCTTCGAAACATCCAGGTCGTTCAATAATTTCAGTACCTCCTCTGGAGAGATACATACAGTAGGCAGGTTCACGTCGTACGATGGCACTCGCTGGAACTCGCACTCGCTGCGTCCATTGCTGCAATGGAAGCAATCTGACCCTCGTTGGCGTAACTGCCATACAATGGGTCCACTGGAAGCGGCTCCAGTTCTGATGGAGGAGGCTTTTTGGATTGCGGAAGATAAAGTGTTTATTGTGTTGTACCTTTTGACTATAGTTTTAAGATGTATTGTATAGTGACCAAGAATCCTCGGCTCTGTAAAGTTAATTCGTTTGAGCCTTATCAAATAAATTAATAAACAACAAAATCGTCGGGCCACAATTTTCCAAATTTGCTCTAAAATGAAAGTTTTTAAAAGGCTCGCAAATGCCGGTCCGGACGAGTCCGGAAGCGTTCTTACCACAACTTGAAGTTTTATTCGTCCATCGTCGTGATAGGATCTCGCAAGATGCAACAAATTTTTAAAACATAAAATCTAAAAAATCTCATTTTATTAAATTTCCTAAAAACAAGCTAAAACATTAAAAATTTGACACCAATATTCATCAATTAGTTAACATTGAATACAATGAACTCATTTTCTGATAAAAATTGTTTACCTCTGGTGAGGGTTGTTACTAACTGGTTTATTTTTGAAAAACATAGGGCTCTAAATTATGTCAATAGCGGCGCCGGTGGCGGTAAGCGTGAATTCCTCTCACTACAAAGGGCCAGGGTGCAATCCCAGTCGGCGCCGCTGGGATGTTCTGAGGCATAAAATCTCTGATCAAGCCTTTCATTCGGAAAGGAAGTAAATCCGTTGGTCCCCGGTCCATGAGTTGGTGGGTCGATATGTAGGGTCCAGATGTGGGAGCTGCCTCCCTGGCGTCGATAGCATTGGTACCCAGTGCGGAAAACAAATCAAAGAAAATAAAATAAGCCAATGTTTAAACATTAGCTAAAATTTTAAATTATCATTTAACGTTTTTCGTCTCTTGCCACTTTGTGCATACTGTGCTTTTACACCAAAAATAGTAACATTTAAAAGAAATTTTTTTTTTTTTTTTAATTTGACCAGGATTTTCTTCTAGTTACCCCTCTGTGCGACGTCGACATCGGTGGCCTCCCCCGAAAACGAAACGAAAAACAACATCAAGCAAGTTAACGAAGCAACTACCGGCACTGCAAGCACCAAAAAAATGAACTGTTGCTGTTAATTTAAGTGTTTATAGTTTTGTCAGTAGCCGCAACGAGAAAGATTTGTGTGATTTAATTAATTCTCTCCCGCTCTGTCGTCGTCGTCGTCGTTCGGTCTCTTTGGCAAATAGGGGGATCAGTTCGAAGGCAACAAAAAATTGGTCACGGTAGTTGGTACATTTGACCGTAGATAAATCGTGAACTTCACCGCTGCACGGTGGATTCGACCGAGGACACGTTGATGATCCTCTATTTGATACTGCTGCAGTATAAGCCATAAAGTTAATGCTTCATAAACTGAAGGAGCAAATTGGATTACTGCTGACTTATAACGTATCACAGTCCTCACTTCTTTGAGACAATTTGTTTCAGTAGCAAAGCTTAGCGTTGCGCTTATTCATTCGGTTAGAATTTCGTGTTTTGTTATTTTTAAAAAACTTGAAAACTTGTGAAAATTCTTCGATCAAATTTAAAAACAAAATTAACACATCACGACAATGTATGTTTACATCCTGCGCACCACCACAGCCGGCAGTTAATTGGCATGACGACGGGTCGGTTCCCGGTTATTTGGCAACCACCGGCTGCCGATGATGTTGATGATCATCATCATCTGATCCATTTACGATGCTAATAAAGATAATCTAAATAGTGCGTGAAATTCGCGTTTTTGGCGCAGTTTTTGATATATAGCTGGAGATGTGTCGAAAGTGCTCGGCTTCAAAATTTTCGAAGAAGACGCGGGGATGGGAACGACAGGTGGAAAAGCGAGCTCGATTCGTGACGACAACGGCGGCGGCAGTCTTGTTAGTCAAAACTCATTCTCACCACGAGAGGGGAAGTGGTTTTTCCATTTCTATATTAAAACAGTCTCGGAATATAAATTAACCCATTGCTAGCCGGAAGCAAAGGATGGCGGTATAATTTTCAACTTGTCTAAAAAGATAATGTCAATTGATTCATAAGCGTATCAAGATACCACCATCAGGTGGTGTAGACGAGGATTTGAGCATTTCAGAATTTCAAAATGTTGCTACGCTTAATTCCTCATTGAATTTCGACAGTTCCGGGAAATTAGGCTGACGGATTCAGTTTCAGAAATATGCCTTTTTTGACAGTTAAGTCCCTTCTTCCAATGTGCGAATGCTGTAAGCTGGATAATTGTCAGAACTTATACCGTTTTGGTTCCTGTACCCTACTTATCCACTTCGAGCGAAATGAATCAGGCGAAAGCGAGAGCGAGGAATAGGGTATAGATGTATTCATTATGAATTTGATGATTCTCATGGGAGCTAAGCTTTGTATGTCAGTTTCCTGTATGTAATATTGTCCTGTTTCTTTTTTAAATATTTTAGTAATTATAAGGAAAAGCCACTCCCACACCAACGGTCAACTTAAATACAGTTACTTAAATTGTCAGGGACACTGACAAAATCGGGACATTTTTTTTCGCTTAATTTTTAAAAGCATAATATCTTTAAATGCTGTTTGATAATGCAAGATTTATGTTTTAGGAATCATTCAATACATACGAGCCCATTTAGGGGGGCGGGGGGAGCTGGAATTTCAAACTTTTCGTAAGTGTCATATAAGGAAAGACATTCTTACATTGATGGTGTCGAGGGGGGGGGGGGAGGCTAAATGGACATGGGTAGGAATTGAATGGCCACTCAATGCATACAGTAAGGAATCCTTATTGCCGGGGTAACAGGGGCGTGAATAAGGAACCGCGAATAAGGATACCCACAGCTTATGGGATTTTCACTAATAGGGGCTGTGGTGGATTATCTCTCACTACAATGTTTCAATATATAGAGCTATATTGTCTTCGACAAAGTTGTTTTACTGGGATAGACCAACAAGCCTGTGTCATTGGATTCAAGTTTAATTGGGAACTACGCCACTAGAGGCGCTTCACTTTTATGTAACTTATGACGGGTGCTATAATGTATGGATCATAGGTCCAACATAGAATATTTCGTAATCCTGGCCATATAGAAAGTTACTGTCTTGAGCAAATTTGTTCAAGTGACCAAGTCCTTTCGGATGGTGAACATATTAGTTACGAATTCTCTCACTACGTAGCGCTAGTGTGCATGTGAATTTTCTATATAAACTGTATCTCGAGAACCTGGCCATATAGAACGTTGCTGTCTTCAGAAAAGTTGTTCAGGTGATCATGTCCTTTTGTATTAAGTTCATATTAGTTCAGAACTTTCTCACTACGCAGCGCTAGTGTGCATGTGAACTTTCTATATAAACTGTATCTTGAAAACCTGGCCATATAGAACGTTGTTGTCTGCAGCAAAGTTGGTCAGGTGGCCAAGTCTTTTCGGATGGTGGTCATATTATTTAAGCCATGGAGAAAATCGGAGAAAAAAACAAAAAAAAGACGAAAATGAAAAAAACCAAAAAAATATGAAGGACGACGGCAAGACGCCAGATAGTGAAAACGGAGGAGTGAACGTGTTCGCAAGAAGCGTAAAGTTCCAGAGATGCAGTAGTAGCATACCCCAAGTGGAACAGCATGGATCCCAAGGAGAGCAGCTAGGTGCGGTGCCATGCCAAATATTCACACCGAAATCCAGCAGTGGCAAACAGCAAGAATTGCAGCTTGGGAGAACCAAAATGACGGAGGTTAGGAGGAAGATCGATGAACTCTATGTGTTCGTGAAGGATAAGAACAACATACACAAGGAGGTCAAGCTACTAGCAACGGTCATCAAATCCGGCATAGCTGTGGCAGATCGGGAACTGCAAGAATGGAGAAGAAAAGCCGAAGTGGCCGAAAAGGCTCTGCTTGAGGCCAAGGAGAATGCAAAGCTGGCTGAAGCGCAGGAGACGCTGAAGGGACCAATGAATCCACGTCCGGAGAAAAGAGATAGGGAAACGTCAGGAGACGAAGAGGACCCCAAAAAACACAAGGACGACGTATACGGGGACAATGAGCAAGAAGATGAAGAAGACCAGAAGGAGAAGAGGAAAAAACTGAAGGAAGAGGAACAAAGGAAGAAGGAACAGAAGAAGAAGGAGGAGAAGGAAAAGAAGAATGAAGAGGAAGAGAAGAAAAAGAAGACGGAAGAGAGGAAGAAGGAAGTCAAGAAGAAGGAAACCCCCAGGCATCGTAGGGAGAGAAGTAAGGGCGACGCTCTGGTTATAGAGGTGAAAGACAAAACGACATACGCAGCACTCCTCCGGAAAGTGAGAGAGGATCCGGAGTTGAAGCAACTAGACGAGAACGTGGTGAAATCCAGGCGCACCCAGAAAGGCGAGATGCTCTTCGAGCTGAAAAAGGACCCGTCGGTGAGGAGTTCAGCCTTCAAGGAACTCGTCGAAAAATCTCTTGGCGAGGACGCGAACGTAAGAGCCTTATCGCAGGAGTCAGTGGTCGAGTGCAAGGATCTGGATGAGATCACAACGGAAGAAGAGGTACGATGTGCGCTTAAGGTGCAATGCAATCTGGGAGATGTGCCTATGACAATCCGGTTGAGGAAGGCGTACGGTGGTACACAAACGGCGTCGATACGACTTGCGACGGACGCAGCTAACGAGTTGCTGAAGACAGGACGAGTCAAGGTACCCAACCACCCAGGTCAGTATGTCCCCTGAAAGCTATCCCTCGGGTTACCAAGCAAATGGAGAGATGCTTTAAGTGCATGAACTTTGGTCACCAGGCGAGAAACTGCAAAGGCCCTGATAGATCGGAGCTGTGTAGTAAATGCGGAGAGAAGGGGCACGTTGCTAAAGACTGTATGAAGCAACCGAGGTGCATGCTCTGCACAAAGGAAGACGGAAACGGTCATATGACGGGAAGTTTCAGGTGCCCAGCTTACAAAAAGACGATAACGGGCCAATTGTAATGGAGATAACCCAAATAAATCTCAATCATTGTGACACAGCACAGCAACTGTTGTGGCAGTCGACAACGGAAACAAAGTGCGACGTTGCAATGATTGCAGAGCCGTATCGAGTCCCTCCTGATTACGATAACTGGGTGGCCGATAGAGCAGGGATGGCGGCAATACAAGTTATGGGCAGGTATCCCATACAAGAAGTGGTGACGAGGTCTTACGAAGGTTTTGTGATCGCCAAAATTAATGGAACCTTCGTATGTAGTTGCTATGCACCCCCGAGATGGACAATGGAGCAGTCTCATCAGATGCTAGATAGAATCACCGGGGAGCTCACCGGACGGAGACCAATCGTCATTGGAGGAGATTTCAATGCTTGGGCAGTGGACTGGGGAAGCAGATGTACCAACGCAAGAGAGTATAGCCTGCTGGAAGCTCTGGCAAAGTTGGACGTCAGTCTGGCCAACGAAGGAACCATCAGCACCTTCCGCAAAGATGGTAGGGAATCCATTATCGACGTCACTTTCTGCAGTCCGTCGTTAGTGGCAAGTATGAACTGGAGAGTGTGTGAGGAGTACACTCATACTGACCATCAGGCGATTAGGTACAGCTTTGGCCAACGGATACCTAGGGCAATGTGGAAAACGAAAGTAAGCAAGCGGAGGTGGAAGACGAAGGCATTCGACAAGGATCTCTTTGTAGAAGCTCTCCGGGTAGACAGCAGCGTCCCAGACCAAAGCGCGGATGAGTTGACCGAATCGTTAGCGAGGGTATGCGACACAACCATGCCGAGGAAATCGGAACCAAGGAACAGACGGCGCCCAGCTTA
Source organism: Ochlerotatus camptorhynchus (assembly GCF_037179485.1). Classification (NCBI taxonomy): domain Eukaryota; kingdom Metazoa; phylum Arthropoda; class Insecta; order Diptera; family Culicidae; genus Ochlerotatus; species Ochlerotatus camptorhynchus. The sequence goes on along the minus strand of NW_027040513.1, from coordinate 2,591,066 downwards.
CTGGTGGAACGATTCAAGATTCAAGATTTGAGGCAGTGCGAGTGGAGATGCCGGCCTTTAGCGCGAGAGATGTCGTCAGTGAATTGTGCCAGGATGAGAGGACGTGGAGCGTCGTCAGCATGGCAGTGACGCAAATTTTGTCGGAGCTGCAGCGAAAATGGAGATATGATCAGCGAGCTAGAAACGCCGGCTAGCTGAGCTAAAGAGATGTGCTTTAGCACATACCCCCCCCACCCCCCCGACAAAATACTCTATGGGAGTTCCGGGGGGATAGTGGCTAGAGGCGAGTTTTAGTGGTTAAGAGTTCCACGCTGTGCCAGAAGGAGAACAAACACGCAACACAGTGACAGGCCGGGCTTTTAAAGCTTTCCTCACTATAAAAAAAAAAACAAAAAAAACATACATAACGTACATAATTTTCAACTAGCCCCTCAACCCCCTCCCCCCTGCTTTGATCTTGCCACCACTGCACATTTAATTCTCGAAAAATTTCATTATTGAGCTCGACAATCAATAAAATACCTCAACCAAAACTAATTGAATCATGACAAAATCGGGTCAAAAAGCTGACAAAATCGGGTCACCACTGTATTGCAAACCAGTAACACCAACAACGCTTAACAAAGAACACGTAACGGGAAGGAGAAATGATGAAGGTGGGCGTTGGAAACAGGAAAATGATATGGACAAGGGGGTGGTGGAAATGTGCTTAGGTCAAGGGGGAAGCTACTGGGTCAATCTGAAGAAAAGGTTCTCTTTTACTTCAGCCATTGCGCAAGATAGTTCGATCTTGTAAGTTTGATACGAGGCAAGTAAGGAAGTCAAAAGAGTTCCCAACAAATACTGGCTAATACCGTCACAAACGGAGTCAGGTAGGACGATTGGCAAGCCACCGACGACCGCTTCAAACCAGAAACAGGTTAACAGCAAGACCACCGAACATGAACATCATAGTCAAATACACAATTCTTTGCTTCACCGACAACCATTGTAAGGCGTTTAGCATCAAAGTTGAGGAAGTGAATCTATTATATCTCAATTTCAAACGCATTATTTCATTCTGCAAGCGCTGTAATCTTGATATTTGCGTTGCATTGGCCAGAAATAAAATGGAAGGACAAAAGTCTAGATGATTCCACAAAATTACCATAAATTTAGTTTTACTTATATTAAATTTCAACTGGTTATACTTCAACCATCTACTTAGAGTACGCAAATCTTCCTTATCTGCAATGAATAACACAGTATCATCTGAAAAAAAGATTAATGTCGCAAAATCGTAATACACGTCGCAAGTCATTAATATACATAATAAATAACAGGGGCCCTAATACACTTCCCTGGGGCGCTCCAAGGTTATTTCCCACGGGACTGGAGACAGAATCATTGAAAACAGTCCGTTGAGTTCTGTCAGACAAATAGCTTTTAAACCATTTATATGCAGTACTCGTAATTCCAAAGCGCTTGATTGATCTTAACAATAAGGGCCTAGAAATTGATTCAAAAGCACGTTTTTGATCCAAGAAAACAGCAACAATTGTATCTTTACACTCCAAGTTATTTTTTCCACTTCGCTAATACCAAATTCAACGCGGTTTCACAATAATGATCTTCCCGATATTCCGATTGTTCTGGTATCAACAAACGATTACTATTTAAATACTCCAACAACTGGCCTTTAACAACAAGTTCTAAAATTATCTCTAATGTGTGTGACGAAACTCTTCGGCTTTAATTGTGCCAGCAAAGTTTTGAATAGGAACCACTAAGGATTCAACTAAGTTTGCAATGATGCATTAATAAGGTCCAGCAAGATGTGGCCAATGATACGAAAGCAATCTTGAGTAACTCTAGCATTAACATTGTCAGGAAAGTATGCCAAATGAAAAAATCTGTTAAATAATTGCACCAAGAAAGACTACCTAAGGTACTGGGAGTTTTTTATGAGAGTATGAAAAATTCCATCATCACCTGGAACTTTCATATTTTGAAACTTTTTAGTTATAGATCTATCTATCCACCTACCCTCTTCTAAAGATCATTCTCTAGCTAATAAATTATCACACTAAAGCTTTATGTTAACATTTCCAACCAACTCTGAAAATCGCTAACTTCGCGTATGAAGTAACATAAAAACACTTTGAATGTAACAACTCGAGGCGGGAGTAGCCGTCAACAATGCTGATGATGGTACAGCACGCAACAACCACCCTACTGCTTTCTCTCTGAGATGACCAAGTTGGTCATGACGAGAGGAGCAACACAATAGTTGGGTAAAGAAGAATTGCATTATAACACACCATCGACTGGAAATGCTCTCGCAACGTGGGGCTTTAGGTAGTGATGAAACGTCGCTAGAACTATTCCACAGCCGCAGTAAGTAATGAGCAAAAGTAGGACGCACATCTTTTGCCTGTAGGCTTGAAGACATACTTCAAGTCTCCGCGTACATCGTACGGGTTAGGCAAAAGATGTGCGTTTGACTTTATACTGTCGCATTAAGGGCCCTTCGCTCATTTTCAACTACTATTCAATTTTATACTGCCGTACTCTAACGGAACTATCCACCTACCCTCTTCTAAAGATCATTTTCTAGCTAATAAATTATCACACTACAGCTTCATGTTAACGTTTCCAACCAATTCTATAGATCTTATTTCGTCCAAATCAGTCCCCCAGGAATCATCAAAAATATTTTCCCTAGAGAAAATATTCAGATAATCCCGAGCAACCTGATTCTCAATAGGACTACTGTGTTACCTGACTTAAAGCGAATATTCGTTGTATACGAGAACCCCGAATACAACGTATAGTTCTTCTAATTTTACATTGCAAATGCTATGCAAAATTAGACGAGTCATAGTTGTATTCGGGGAAAAGGTGATCTATCAGCGTTACTGTCGCATATGACAAAATCAGTCGGATGATTTTCTATTCGGAAACATGTGATGCTCTTTTGATTGGTGAATGAATATTGACATGTTTTTGTATGTATTGCGTTAGCAATAAATATGTTTGATATAATGAAAAACATTCAGTATGGAAACGAATGGAATATCATTTGAGATAGTCCCATAGCTAAACTCATTTGATTTCAACTTTAAAATCTTTTATAACCAAAAAAAAAAACGTGTTGTGAAAACTTGAGTGTAAAGTTGTTATTTATTTTCAAAGGTCTTAAGAGAATGGAAATGCTCAAATGTAAGTATACGTATCATTTTGCTAGCCCACATGCATTTAATGTTCTAGAATGTCAGCATTCGTAACGGTCAGCGCTACTGGATCTTCCAGAACGTCGTGGTCGACCAATTTGGACGAGGCCAGAAGATAAGTTTCCTTCCAGATGCACATAAACGATGAGACTATTGAAGTTTTCCCATTATTTCCCAGGCCCATAGCAACCTACGCTTACGTTTCCCAAGAGTCAGAGCAATCGCTCCTGTAATGACATCGTTGACAACTCCTGTCTACGAAGCCAACATCAATCTGCTGTATAAATACATCTTTGCCCTTTGGCTCAACCTCGCCATCATCATCCGTCTCTCAAGGACCCGCCAGCTCAGTTTGAATCACAACTTGAAAATAATATAATCATACATAAATTGTAAATTGACTTGATGTTGGACACCTGATTTTCATCCGAAAATCGATCCTATAATTTCAATTTAATAATTAGTTGAAAATAATACAATTATCCTATGATTTTATGTTTGATTTATGTCTACTTTGGTTTTCGCAAATCGATCTAAAATCATTCATTTGATTTGGTCATATTCCAACAGATGATAAATCGAATGAAGATCATCTGATAATAGCTATAAGGCTTGAGTGAGGCAATAATCATTTGATGCCAGGATGATGTTTTGGTTCAGTGTACACATTCCAAGTTCGTCTCGGCACGACCAGATCGGTGATGGATCACCACCGAAGACGACATTCACCAGTTGCTTTTTACTTCTTTCATCAACTTGATGCATGGTCATAGAGAGTGCTTCGACAAGCACTTTAATAGGAATGTACCAAGCATTACTACATCAGCTGTTTGACGATCGTGATTGTGATAGCTTACAACTCTATATACTATTCTTTGGTGAAAAAGGGGCAAAATATTAAACACACATGATTTCCCATCTTCGCAGATGAAATATTTTCAAAGCTTCTGCATCTTGTTTCTAATCCAACTTTCGACGACCGCATTTCATGCAAGTTCGATAATATTTATGTTCCAATACCATGTGCGATGTGGAGAGCAGGGCCCCAAAAAGTCACTTTCAATGGAAAATCTTCAAGTGACGATGACGCTCTCAACCATCACTTTCAATTGAAAGTCATTCTGTCTTCTCTTCAAGCAGATCCCCGTCCACATCAACAGAACCACTTCCGATCGGTTTTCATGCTGTTTGTTTTGACTTGACTCGTGTTCATTTCTTCTTCCATTGTCAAGTGAACTTACTTTTGCATTGAAGCGAAGCTGTTCGATCCAAATTCACGCAGTTTTTATGACTTTTGTTGATTGTTCACTCGGTTCATTTAAGCGTAGATCTGTGCACGTGGTTGTAAAATTTATCATTGTTGGGTGGATTGTTTACCCATCAATTTGGGTGCTTTTTGAATCGGGGTGACGTCTAGAGATCGAAAATTGATATGCGACGCCATTTTTAAATCCAAGATGGCGGCTTCCAGTTTAAGAAAAAGTGGGAAATGCTGTCACATACTTATCAATAAAGGTATTTTTGGAATCGGGATGATGTCTAGAGGATGAAAATCGATATCCAACGCCATTTTGAAATCAAAGATGGCGGCTTTAGATTTACGAAAAAAGTGGAAATACAGTCAAATACACATCAATATTGGTATTTTTGTAATCGGTATGAAGTATACAGATCGAAAATTGATATGCGACGCCAATTCGAAATCCAAGATGGTGGCTTCCGATTTCAGAACAAGTGGGACATATTGTCAAATACCCATCAATATAGGTATTTTTGGAATCGCGATGCCCACCTAGAGGCCAGAAATCGATATCTGGAGATTGGAAATCAACATCCGACGCCATTTTGTAATCCATCAAATACCCATACAAACGGTTTTTTTAGAATCCGAGTAACGTCTAGAAGCCAGAAATTGATATCCGACGCCATTTTGTAATCCAAACGGCGGCTCCCGATTTGCGGAAAAGTGTCAAATATCCTAAATTATGGGTATTTTGAGGGTGGGGATGAGACGTAGATGCCGAAAATTGATGTCACGCCGTCTTTAAACCCAAAGATGGCGACTTTGATGCAGAAAAACTGTCAAATACCAATCAATGTGTGTTTTTTGGAATCGGGCTGACATCTAGAAGCCTTCTAGGTGACGTGCGACGCCATCTTGAAATTCAAGATGGTAGCTTCCAATTTAAGCAGAAGTGTCAAATAGCCTACAAATGGCATCGAATATCGATTTTTAGCATCTTCATGTGGTCTCCGTTCCAAAAATACCTAGATCTTAGGGTATATGACACTTTTTGTGAAACCCGATGGCCGCCATATTGGATTCCAAAATGGCATCGAATATCGATTTTCGGCATCTACACGTTGTCCTCAATCCGAAAACACCCATATTGTAGGGTATTTGACACTTTCTGAACCCTGATGGCCGCCATATTGGATTCCAAAGTGGTATCTGATATCGATTTTCGGCATCTACGCGTTAACCCTGTTCTGAAATAACCATATTGTAGGGTATTTGACACCTTTTCTGGAACCCTATGGCCGCCATATTGGAGTTCTCCGAAAATACCCATATCTTAGGGTATTTGACACGTTTTAGGGAGCCATTTTGAATTGCAAAATAACGTCGAATATCGATTTTTCGAACCTTCATGTCGTCCTCGTTCCGAAAATACCCATATAGTGGGGTATTTGAGACTTTCCCTGACCCCGATGGCCGCCATCTTGGAGTCCAGAATGGCCTCGTTAATTTAATTTTCGTTTAATATAAAATAATATATTATTACTACATATAATCTGGATGCCTTCCCTATCCCCCCTATTGTGCGGATACTATCCGGATACTATATTTTGATGCCTGCGTCGTCAGGTCGTGACAAGTCGAGTGAGCCCCGAATTGAAGTGAAAGTGGAAAAAACGAAGGAAGCAGTTTTCGAGTAATTCATTGCGTCTTTGCATCAAATAAAATGAACTGAAGCACTCCACGAACGAAACAAGTGATAGTCCAGTCATGTTTGAAAAGAGGAATGTTCATCGTGACTCGATAACAATAAACACGATGACTTACACGAAAATGATATTACTCGAAATGAAGCGATTTTGCGGAGAGTTCATTTTCTTTTCTTTGTTTTGAAAATGCAGAACCCTGGTGGAGAGCTCCCTCGCCTCGGTATCAACGGTGATTTGGTCTAGTAATTACACCCTGGTCGCGCAGGGTAGGACCCGATTTTCTACGTTGTGTGATAATTAATTGAAAGAGACCGATTTATTGGCCGTCCTGCCATGGCGGAGGCATTAAACTATATAGATACCATTCTCAAAAGTTATGTCGAAATCATGCGTCTTAGTACAGCGGTTGTCGGCAAAATATCTCGGTATATCTCATCCTCCGTTCATGCGGTCTTCACTAGCATCCTGCGATGATCAATCCCTCATTAAACAAATTAGCACTCAACAAAAAATAGATAAATATCACAAAATGGTTTGTCTGACTAGCTATCAAAAAGATCCGTCAGAACAAGATAAATCCGATTTTAATATTTGTCAATTATTCCAGTGAAGTTCAATGTCACAAATGCTTGTCTCATTAAGTGGTACCTATCTCTGATAGCGATGATAAAATTAAAAAAAAAAACACAACTTCAATGCTTCTCCTCTTCCCAGATAACAAACCGGAACATACCAACTTGATAAAAAAATTAAATCGTGGTTCCTACATTTTATTGTACCAATTTCAATGACAAGCATATCTGATATGAACCACATATAGTCCGACCGAGAATGGCGTTCCCCACTGTTCAAACATTAGACGTTGATAAGATTGTTCCGTCGGTAAAGCACCGTAGGTAAAGAGCTGAGTGTATTATTGCTGAGATTTACATTCCATTGACATTTTTCTCGTTAAGAGAACAAACACTGGATTTCATTGATAATTCTCAAGTGGTGTTTCCGAATAGAACATCTTTTGTATTCTTGCGTTTAGTTCTTCGGTTCATTGTTCTCATTTGCCCTATTGCACTGATGAAAAGATTCTTTGTTAGTGAAAAATCTCCAGTCCATTCAAGTTTATGAGAGTGATTTATGGTTTCAAAGGTATGGCACGTCGTCGTCGTCATTGACGTCGCGCTCAGGATGGATTGATTGCATTAGCAACAGTGTAGCAATTTGCCGCACTATTTTCGGGATACAAGGAGCGAAAGTTTCCTATTTAGTTTCGCTCGACAGACCATCAATTTCCGCTTCCCGAGCTCGGAGCCAGTCATCGCGCGATGATGACGTTCGAGAGATGTTCGTTCAACCTGAAGTCGATGGAAAAGGGAGACGCATCTTGGAACGGTGTGGTGTTCTGTTTTAAGGCTGGGAGTGGCCGGATGTCGGACATCTAAATTTGTCGTTTTTAAGTGCTGATGAGTGGTCGTAACATTGGGTTCCATATTTAATCATACAGCTTCTACAGCAAGCAGTATGGAGACTCCTTTGAAAGAGTTTTGATAATTTGTTAGTCAACATCACTCAAGTTCTAATTCCGTGTAAACGATTGTTGCCTACCGGCACATACTAGTCACACTAATTAGATTCAGCGCTGGCACTTCCGAATCTTTGACCAATTCGATGCGCCACCAGCGGTGATTGATGGCCGGTCGGTTGGTAGGAGGTGGATGTGGCGAGTGAATCGCGCACTTCCGTCAATTTGCGGCTGTCCCATCTCTGGAGCATCGCCATTAGGACGACGCTGCTGCTTTTGCTACGGGTCGTTTTTCAGAAGCGGCGACGAAACATTTTCGGCAACATCATCATTAATAATCCTGTTTCCGCTTCGCGGGTGGGAACGGCATATAATTAACGGCGATGAATAAGTAAACGATCGATTCTCGTGTGTGTGCTGTTTTACCAACAAGGGATGTTGTTTTGGTACTCTCGAGGTGTGTTGTTTTAAATTTTGAATCGATTTTAAGTGTGTCATATTTTTGCGAATATAAATAGGTTAGCTTATTGATTTTGGATAATTTTATTTTGAGATGCAAACGTCTCCTAGCGTTCAAATGTATTCCGTAATTAGACCTGGTAAATGACACTTCACAGTTTACTAATTAATTATCGACAGCAGATCGGTTCTACCAATAACAAAAATGACCGCAGCTGATTCAAAAGCCCCCAGCGCCCTATCATCCACCACCAGCGTCCTTGCGGATGTGCTGAGTACCACAATCTCTGATAGTTTATGAGTACTTTCACATCATATCTCACACACATGTGACGAATAATCTCGCAGCTCATTTCTTGAAGCTGCGAGATTTGTGTTGTTGTTGTTATTGTGCCAAAACCTAGAGTGACTGAACGCGTCAACGAACATGCAACACACTGCGGCGACTCCATAACAATCCGTTATAGAGCATTTCCAGCCCAAAACGCAAACCGGTTGGACATGAGTGTTTCCGATTTGAATGAAACATTTCTCACGTGTTCGCTGCTACTAATGGTTGCATATTTCATTTAAATATGATTTTTTCCTCCAGAGTAACTTTTAAAAAGGGCGTATAAAAAATGGATTATTTTTTTTCAAAAATTCATAGCATGCAAACTATTGATCTGATCAAAATGGCATATGAAAAGAAGTTTTAGGTAGTTAAATTATCTTTGCGGAAAAAATACACTGAAAGAAAAACTTAGTAAATTAGTATTAAAAAACGTTACACGATGATTATCTCAAAACACCCCCCCCCCCTTCGATCCTTATAAAAAAAATTTCAAGAAAACTGAAAAAATGCCCTAATATTTGGTGAAGAGTGTAAAGGGTGATACGGTCAAAATTTGGTCAATATCAACTTGACGTATTTCTTTCAATTTTGCATTTAAAAAACCTGAACACCCCTCATTTTGAAGGTGTGTGTGTGTAGAATGTTGCTCCTATTTTGATTTTGGAATTCACTCTTCAGTTGTCAAAATGCCGTCCAAGCAAGAAGAGCAGCGTATCAAAATTTTGCTCGCGCATCGCGAAAATCCGAGCTACTCCCACACAAAGTTGGCAAAATCGCTAAAAGTTGCCAAATCAACCGTTACAAATGTAATTAAAGTGTTTGGGGAACGTTTGTCGACAGCCAGGAAGTCTGGATCGGGGGGAAATCGAAAACCGGAAGCCGCTGAGACGACAAAGAGAGTTGCCGGTAGTTTCAAGCGAAACCCTAACCTCTCTCTCCGAGATGCCGCAAATAAGCTGGGTGTATCGTCTACAACCGTGCATCGAGCCAAAAAACGAGCCGGACTATCGACTTACAAGAAGGTAGTGACTCCAAATCGCGATGATAAACAAAATACGACGGCCAAAGCGCGATCCCGGAGGCTGTACACGACGATGCTGACGAAGTTTGACTGCGTGGTAATGGACGACGAAACCTACGTCAAAGCCGACTACAAGCAGCTTCCGGGACAGGAGTTTTATACGGCAAAAGGAAGGGGAAAGGTAGCAGATGTTTTCAAGCACATGAAACTGTCAAAGTTCGCAAAGAAATATCTGGTTTGGCAAGCCATCTGTACCTGTGGCTTGAAAAGCAGCATTTTCATAGCTTCCGGGACTGTCAACCAAGAAATTTACGTGAAAGAGTGTTTGAATAAACGTCTGCTGCCTTTCCTGAAGAAACACGGTTGTTCCGTACTGTTTTGGCCGGATTTGGCATCTTGCCATTACGGTAAAAAGGCCATGGAGTGGTACGCCGCCAGCAACGTGCAGGTGGTTCCCAAGGACAAGAACCCTCCCAACACGCCAGAGCTCCGCCCAATTGAGAAATACTGGGCTATTGTCAAGCGGAACCTAAAGAAGACCAAAAAAACTGCTAAGGGCGAGCAGCAGTTCAAGGCAAACTGGCTTTCTGCGGCGAAGAAGGTGGACAAGGTGGCTGTACAAAATCTGATGGCAGGGGTCAAGCGTAAGACCCGGCAATACGGATTTGGAAAAGCGGAAGCCTAACTGAATATTTTTCCTGAATTTTATACTAATTGAACTTGAAAAAGAAATTTAATTTGATTTTTTAAATAAACGATTTCACCGATTTACACGCGTTTTCCCTTGACCAAATTTTGACCGTATCACCCTTTATGCTGGTAACTTTCTTAAAAAAAATCTATAATTATTGAAATTTTTGTTGGTTTTTACAAGTTGGTAAAATTGCATGTTTTTTAATAAAATAATAATTTATTTGGATTCTACGCATAATTTTCAAAAACTTTGCGTATATAAACTTTTTTCCTAAGTCCAGCCGTTCTCAAGTTAATGCAATTTAAAAAAAATAATTATAATAATTTTCTACATTTTGGGCCATTTTCAAATGTTAGTCGTGATGTCCAGCAACGAGATGTTTTCCCATGAATAAATATTAAAAAAAAACAATTCATTCTCAAATATGGTAGCTGTCAGACTTACCCGTTTCTATTTAGACGCAGCGGAAAAGAAACAAGTTTATAAGTAAATACTCTCAAATATACCCAAATAATCAACAAACCCACTCATATGCCTTTTTTCTGTCCTCTATTAGTTGTATACCTGGATAGAATTGTGTTTGTCATAACAGAGGCTCAAAACATAAACAGGTAAACAAATATGTTATTAAACCTGTAATTGAGATAAATTCTCTAGGTACTTCTCTGACGTATACCATATTGTGCCTCATCCCGCGATCGATAGTTCTTTGAAAATTTGTAGTAGATGTCGTCTTCAAGTTTACCATTTGCCATCAAACAAAACGCCTTCGAATGACGGAATGCAGCAAGATCTGGAACAACCTTCTACCAGTGGTGTACGCTCAACAGCACCCATAGATATCGAGAGTGAATCCATTGTGAATATCATCCAATCGGTTACGTCTCTGGCTTCATCGACTGCAGCAGATTCTGTTGTTAATAGAATCAGTTTGTCCTTTAATATTGAAACATTCAACCAAGGCATCATGGGCAGTGCTGTAAATTCTCAAAATCATTTGAACATTTTTGATGAAAATGAGAAAAGTAGCTATTCGCTATCAAAGGGGGCCTCCTCCGAATGGGTGATATCAGTTGCTTAGTCATTTGACGAAGGCATGGATCATTCTCATTTGAGAAACGCTATATATCATTCGATTGAGTGTAACCTACACACAAACGGAGCTCTGTTCGACATTCCGGCGAAAAAGCTAAGCCAACCCGACACCAACCTGACTTCTATCAAACCCCAACCCGATGTTGACCCGACATTGACCCAACATAAACCCAAAATTGACCCGACATTAACACGACATTGGGTCGACATCGACCTTAAATTAGCCTTACATTGATCCAACATCGGGTCGACTTGTCTGTTCGGGACCATTTTCCTGGATTTCTTCCATACTCCACTGTCGTATATCAAATGATACTGAGTGACTCAATTGACAGTGGCAATGAGCTTCGAATGAGAAAGTGGCTCTTCAAATTATGGTCATGTGAGAATTCGTTTACACAGAATTGATTGGATGGTTGTAGTGGTTCATCTTCAATCGAATGATATGAAAATTTACAGCACTGATTGGGTATCCATTAGACTGATGCAAAATTTGAAATTTTCGCTCCACAGTGCTCAAACGGTTTCAAATCAGGTCTTGATTAGCCTCTAAAAATTTAAACTCATTTGGTAAGAAACTGACTTGGCACAAACTATTCGAAGTTTATATGGAAATTACTATGGGAAAACCAAAATTTTTGTTTATTGTTTTCTACCCATTTTTCATATTGCTTTTTCGGAAATTTCTATAACTAATCTTACGGGAAATTTTCTAAACTACAACTTTGCAGAATATCGTTTTTCAGCCAAATGTCAAATTAAATTGTTATTAATTGTTTAAGAGATTGAAAATCTTATGGCATGATCAAGCAGCTGTTCTGTGAGCAACACTGTATTCTGCAGTGTGACATAGTACACAGCAAAAAAAGTTGTTGAATATTACATCGAAACTGATGCAACCAGGTCAATCCATCGGTTGTGTAATATCACATTGTACGATGTACATCGATTTTGCGAACAAAATTACATCCATTGATGTAATATTGTATCTACTTTTTTCTATTACATCATTATTTCATACATCAGCTTGAATTACGTTGATCGATATTACATTTTTTTTTGCTGTGTAGCCATGATATTTGTGCTCTATTCTTCGAACCAGAAACACCAATGTTGCCTGCTGAACAGTTGAATGAGCATAATCATAAGACATCAGTTACTTGAATCATTATTAACTTTTGTTCCTTACATTAGATTGAAAAGTGGTTTTCAACAAAGTTGTAGCTGAGAAAATTTGCTACAATCACTGCTATCATTTTTAAAAGCATAATGATGTGATGAATTGTGAGATAAATATGAACAAAAACATAAGTTTTCCCATAGTAATTCTCATATAAACTTGAAATGGTTTGTGCCGAGCCAGTTTTTTACTAAAGTAGTTCAAATTTTGGGAGGCTAAGCAGGACCCAATTTGGAACCGTTTAAGCACAGTGGAGCGAAAATTTCAAATTTTGCATCAGTCTAGTATCCATGTATCACCGATTACGACAAAGAGACTGAGAAGCGCGTGTTATCCTCAACAGAAAACCAAAGAAATCATGGATGGGGTTAAGCGACACATATTCGATCTTTCGGAAGATGATGACCAAGGAATCCTCAACGCCAAGGCTAAGGATTACGATGAAATGATGAGCCAACTAAAGGAAAAATACGCAAATCCGGAATACACTCGAGAAGAAAAGACACAAGTTTTATCCGTATTACCGAAATCTTGGCCTGTGCAAAGAATCATGGATGAATTCGGTGTCAACATGTAAGATTTATATTTTTTTAAAAACCATAAAGGAAAAATTAAAAATAATTTTCATTTTCTTTCTTCCCAGGTAAAAGATTTGGTCGCCGAAGATGGAATATTATGTTCCCCTAGTTCCAAAGCAGGACATGGACTGAGAGCAGAGTTAGTAGATACAGTTGTGAAATTCTACGAAGATGACGATATACGCAGAGTTATGCCGGGCCAAAGAGATTATGTCTCTGTAGCGACGGGTGGTGTACGCCAGGTAATACAAAAACGTCAACTAACAATGTCGCTCAAAGAAACATACTTGCATTTTACGGAAACCCATAAAGATATCAATATTAGCTTTAGCTCATTTGCAGCCTTACGGCCAAAAAATTGTAAACTTCTTAGTAAATCAGGATCTCATAATGTTTGTACGATTCACGAAAATGTTAATCTAATGTTGAACAGCCTGAAAAAAGATCGCATATTGTGTGATCGCACTATCTATATGGAACAACTTCTTTGCGATTTACAATCTAGAACAGACTTTTGCCATCTTCGAACATGCATGAATTGTTACGATACGTCATTATCCGAAACAAAATTATTAGAAATATTGGAAGAGAAACAAATATTAGAAGTGTCATTTGAACAGTGGACTACGACAGATAGGTGTAATATTGAGTTGAAAACTTTGCCTTCCGAAGATTTTTCATTTTTCTTTAAATTAATATATCACGATTTTATAAAAAAAATAATAAGCAGGCAGAATTCTTAAATACAAAAAAAAAACAAACACAGTAATAGAAAATTCAGATATTACAGCAGACTATTGGAAGCCTAGTGGAAGACTATGAGACTGAAGACAAACTACGAATGATGCTTCATGAGAACAGGCTAGGTCCTTTTAAATGGCTGAAGACAATCTTAGGTATAATTAGCAAATTGACCATAGGTACGACTTCGCTCACTAGGTATAGTTTAAAAAAGGATACCTAAGACTTAGAATCATGAACCATGCACTCAAAAATATAACTACCCACAAATCTAAAAAAAAACTACTACTGCGTGCACTTCCATTCTATTACCGAGAACCATGATTTTTCGATAAATTCCTTCCACGCTATTGGTCCTGACCTTTGGGTCCATGATTTGAACACTCACGAAAATTTTTCAAATATTATTCCTCGGGAAATGATTCAGGATCAAAAATTTGGCAAGCTGATAAATCTTAACTTTTTTAAATTATTTCCTGGATGAACCAAGCAATGTTGTTAACTTTTGGTTTGATGTTTGTCTCCTCGGCCATCAAATTTCAATATATTATTTCAAAGTCTGTCAAAAATTAACGAATGTATAACCATGTTCTGTTAAAAATTGTGAAACAAAGTAGCCGAGGATACGCCGAAGCCAGGTCCGTTTGTTTGAAGATTGCCGTGGCAACGGATAAACAACCTAGGTAAATAACAAAAGGATACCATGGCAGCAAGTATATAACCTCTCGCTAACCTAAAGAATGTATGAAAGTAGATCTGCCAAAATGAGTTTGACAGCGATTTGTTATGTATTTTCCTCGGATTTTCACTAACACGTTCTCACGTATCGCACCAATACAAAGAAGAAAAAATATTGTGCACAAACCCCTGGAAAATACGGAGTGGTTCGGTTCCAAGCTGGCTAAAGTGCTGAAGATGCCGAAAACAACAGTTTGTCGAGTGCTCAAAACTTACAAGGAAACCCTGAGTGTGGAAAGGAATCAGCGGACCTACGAAAAAAAAAACTGGAACCAGGGATCATCAGCTGTGCAGCAAGGTGTTGGGGTGCGTTAAAGTCAACCCCGGTCTTTCAATCCGAGATGTGGCCAGAAGGTACAACGCCAACTCTCAAACGTTGCGGAACACGAGGGGGGCGACTTTATCTACGATGCAGGAAATAATGTGTTTTGCTGTGGCTAGCTGTGCGTACGCTGAGTAGATAGAAAGAAGATTTATCACGATTTTGAAGATTTCCTGCGCGATGCAAGAAGATGCGAGAAATGAAAGGTGATTTTTCGAAGATTTATTCGCTAGTGTGAGATTTTTTGAGCATCTAGAATTGGGATTTAGATGTGTCACCCCCCTCGGCGGAACATCCTTGCCAGGGAAGGATACAAGTCGTACAAAGCCAGTAAACATCCGAACCGGCACATGAAGCAGAATTCCGTGGCCAAAAGCGTCCAAAGGCTCTTATACGAGGGTTGCACTTTGATCGATGACGAAGCATACGTCAAACTTGATTTTAAGCAGCTTCCCGGTCAAAAGTTTTACATCGCAACTGGACGTGGGGATGTGCCGAGAAGATTCAAGTTCGTGTTTGCTGACAAGTTAGCGAAGAAGGCCATGATTTGGCGAACAATTTGCAGTTGTGGCCTGGAAACGGAACCATTCTCCACATCCGGGACGATGACATCCCAAGTTTACATTGAATAATGCCTGAAAAAGCGTGTATTGCCGTTCATCCGCAAGCATATGGGCAAAGTCATCTTTTGGCCCGATTTGACCAGCTGCCACTACTCCAAGGTGTTTCTGGAGTGGTATGCTGCCAATAGGATCGTCTTTGTCCCCGAGCTAATGAATCCTCCGAATTGCCCGGAATTTCGACTAATCGAAAAATACTGGGCAATTTCAAAGCTGCGACTTCGACGAAGCGGCGGGGCAGTCAAAGACATCCAGCAAATGCGAGTGAAATGGAACATATGCGTTGATTCTGTGTCCGTTTCCACTGTGCGGGCGCTGAAAACATTTTTCGATGGGTCCAATCTTTAAATCCATAAGCCAACATTAGAGCCAATTCCCCTAGATATAAACATTAAACCGTGCCCAAAAAAGCGGAGCTTGGATGCGACAAAAAACTTGACGAATCCAATCAATTGAAAATAGTTTTGTTTGCCAATTTTGCTGGTTGATCAAATACAATCATGTGAATTATTTGAAAGATTTCCAGCTGATCATAAATTTATATAAAGTTCCTTGGCTCATTTTCAAGACTCTGTTGATCTTAAGCTGTTCGTTTGTGTCTTTACATGGCGTCACTCAAATCTTCATACAAGATGGCAGGTTGATCAAGATGTACTGAAAAATTTCCAACTGAGGCTTGGTTTGTCAAGTGTTATTTGAAAATATTCAGCTTTTCAGAAATTAAAACATCATCCCTCAGATATTCTCCAAAAATGACACGTTGATCATGACGTATTAAACAGATCTCCAGCTAATTGATGATTGTTCTACTATGAATGTTCAACTCGATTTTTGTTCCATTATTCATAGACATTTTCAAGAAGGAGCTTAAACTATGAAGTCTTAATCTTCATTTCTATTGGCAAAACCTTCAGGAGTTTGCTTAACATTTTAAAATCCTTCGAAAGTCTTCTTTAGTTTCAGTATGTCTTGAAACATCACCGCAAAACATGAAATGTCTTCAAAATATCTGCAGGAAATATCTTCAAAATTGGGCATCCCTGCACATCGGTAACACACTTACAGCGTTTTAGCGAAACTACTGTGAAACAGTGTCATGGATTACCACATTGCAACTTTACCTACATAATTTACCTTTGTGCAGATATATTCTCTGATTCAGGTAGCCGATACAATGATTCTAAGTCTCAGGTATCCTTTTTTAAACTATACCTAGTGAGCGAAGTCGTACCTATGGTCAATTTGCTAATTATACCTAAGATTGTCTTCAGCCATTTAAAGGACCTAGCCTGTTCTCATGAAGCATCATTCGTAGTTTGTCTTCAGTCTCATAGTCTTCCTCTAGGCTTCCAATAGTCTGCTGTAATATCTGAATTTTCTATTAAAATCTTCGGAAGGCAAAGTTTTCAACTCAATATTACACCTATCTGTCGTAGTCCACTGTTCAAATGACACTTCTAATATTTGTTTCTCTTCCAATATTTCTAATAATTTTGTTTAGGATAATGACGTGTCGTAACAATTCATGCACGTTCGAAGATGGCAAAAGTCTGTTCTAGATTGTAAATCGCAAAGAAGTTGTTCCATATAGATAGTGCGATCACACAATATGCGATCTTTTTTCAGGCTGTTCGACATTAGATTAACATTTTCGTGAATCGTACATACACAAACATTATGAGATCCTGATTTACTAAGAAGTTTACAATTTTTTGACCGTAAGGCTGCAAATGAGCTAAAGCTAATATTGATATCTTTTTGGGTTTCCGTAAAATGCAAGTATGTATCTTTGAGCGATATTGTTAGTAGACGTTTTTGTATTACCTGGCGTACACCACCCGTCACTACAGAGACATAACTCTGCTTATATCGTCATCTTCGTAGAATTTCACAACTGTATCTACTAACTCTGCTCTCAGTCCATGTCCTGCTTTGGAACGAGGGGAACATAATACAGTGGGGGAAATTCGTTTAAACGCAATGTCATTTTTGCGTTTATTTTCAACACAAAAGATCGAGACAAAAAATCAAATATAGTTTGTCATAGCCCATCAGAAGTCTCGTATTTGAGAACACAATTTGAACGGAAGTTCATTGTGGTCTCTGAAAAAATCCAATAAAGGTGATTTTAGAGGGGAAATTCGTTTAAACGCACACTAACGTAAAGCCGCATTGAGCGTACCTATGCTCCTGTTATCTTGCGCATCTGTCATATTTACACTGCATAGCCCTCGTTCGCCATTAACACGAGTTTAAATTTGCGTTGCGCGGTAGTTGTTGCTTGTTTTCGGCAAAATGGGTAAAGGAAAGTATTTAAGCCAGTCGGAGCAAATACTGGTTCGAGAACTCAAAAGTCGCGGTGAGAGCAATCGCAAAATTGCACGTGTGATCCACAGATCGGAAGCAGCAATCAGGAACCTGCTGAAAAAAGGCAAGACGTATGGCGTAAAAAAGAAAACAAAGGGAAATTCGAAGATCACCAACCGTGTCCGAAACCAAATCATACAAATGGGAGACTCTGGAAACTTCTCTGCTGCGCAAATCAAGCAAGAAATGGGGCTTTCCATTTCTAAGAGGCGTGTACGGCAGATTCTACATGGAAGTGGCCACTTAAAGTACACCAAAAAAGCAAAAAAACCCAATCTTCAACCGGCCCACATTAGCGCCAGATTGAATTTCGCTAAAAAATACATGTCTTGGACTACGGAATGGGACAATGTTATTTTTTCTGACGAGAAGAAATTCAATTTGGACGGCCCAGACTGCACCGCATATTATTGGCACGATTTAAGGAAATCTCCGCAGGTTAAGTTGAGCAGGAACTTTGGAGGTGGTACTCTAATGTGTTGGGCCGCTTTTTCGATCCATGGAAAGACCCCTATTGCCACCATTTCAACCAGGATGAATTCGGGAAAGTACTTGGAGCTTCTGGAAGATGTTTTGATCCCGTTTACTGAAGACGTTATGCCGGAAAATTTCGTATTTCAACAGGATAATGCAGCAATTCATGTCAGCAAGCAATCTTTGAAATGGTTTTCTGAACGAGACATCAGTCTTTTGGATTGGCCAGCTCGTAGTCCGGATCTAAATCCTATCGAGAACTTGTGGGGCATCCTGGCACGACAGGTTTACAAAGGCGGAAGGCAGTTTAAAACAGTTCGTGAACTTGAGTCAGCCGTAAGAGAAGCCTGGAGCTTGATACCTGATACAACTCTGCAGAAGCTGGTGAAATCAATGCCGAACAGAATTTTCGAAACTATTCAGAAAAACGGAAAGCAAACGAAGTATTAACTATTGTTTATTGTTGATTTTTGAACTGTGAACTCGATTTGATTAATAAAACTAAAAGTGCGTTTAAACGAATTTCCCCCCCAAAATCACCTTTTTTGGGATTTTTTCAAAAGTCATTATGAACTTCCAATCAAATTGTGTTCTCAAATACGAGACTTCTGATGGGCTATGACAAACTATATTTGATTTTTTGTCTCGATCTTTTGTGTTGAAAATAAACGCAAAAATGACATTGCGTTTAAACGAATTTCCCCCACTGTATTCCATCTTCGGCGACCAAATCTTTTACCTGTAAAGAAAGAAAATGAAAATTATTTTTAATTTTTCCTTTATGGTTTTTAAAGAAAATGTAAATCTTACATGTGCTGCAGTATATCTGTTGACACCGAATTCATCCATGATTCTTTGTACAGGCCAAGATTTCGGTAATACGGATAATACTTGTGTCTTTTCTTCTCGAGTGCATTCCGGATCTGCGTATTTTTCCTTTAGTTGGGTTGGCTCATCATTTCATCGTAATCCTTAGCCTTGGCGTTGAGGATTCCTTGGTCATCATCTTCCGAAAGATCAAATATGTGTCGGGTTAAACCCCATCCATGATTTCTCTTCATTAGGTACAATTGATCAAATATGTGTCGCTTAACCCCATCCATGATTTCTCTTCATTAGGTACAATTGATTATAGCAAACTTTTTTAAGTGTGAGTGTAAGAAGCCTCCACGGGGTGCCTTTTTATGTAGTTGTGATATCGCGGGATGAGCTCTTAAGGCACAATATGGTATACGTCAGAGAAGTACCTAGAGAATTTATCTCAATTACAGGTTTAATAACGTATTTGTTTACCTGTTTATGTTTTGAGCCTCTGTTATGACATACACAATTCTATCCAGGTATACAACTAATAGAGGACAGAAAAAAGGCACATGAGTGGGTTTGTTGATTATTTGGGTATATTTGAGAGTATTTACTTATAAACTTGTTTCTTTTCCGCTGCGTCTAAATAGAAACGGGTAAGTCTGACAGCTACCGTATTTGAGAATGAATTGTTTTTTTTTTAATATATATTCATGGAAAAACATCTCGTTGCTGGACATCACGACCAGTGTTGGAAAAGTTCGCGATATTTCACGAAGTTCACCAAGGGAAAAGTTCGCGAGTCATAGGGAACTTTGATGAACTTTTGCATCACTGATCACGACTAACATTTGAAAATGGCCCAAAATGTAGAAAATTATTATAATTTTTTTTTTTTAAATTGCATTAACTTGAGAACGGCTATACTTAGGAAAAAAGTTTATATATGCAAAGTTTTTGAAAATTATGCGTAGAATCCAAATAAATTATTATTTTACTAAAACATATGCAATTTCACCAACTTGTAAAAACCAACAAAAATTTCAATAATTATAGATTTTTTTTAAGAAAGTTACCAGCTCACACTCTTCTCCAAATATTAGGGCATTTTTTCAGTTTTCTTGAAAAAAAAAATCGAAGGGGGGGGGGGGGTGTTTTGAGATAATCATCGTTTTACGTTTTTTAAATACTAATTAACTAAGTTTTTCTTTCAGTGTATTTTTTCCGCAAAGATAATTTAACTACCTAAAACTTCTTCTCATATGCCATTTTGATCAGATCAATAGTTTTCAAGTTATGATATTTAAAAAAAATTATCCCACAAGATGATATTGCGAATATCCAGTTGAACCGTCTATACAGCAGTTACATAGAAGAACCAGTTCTAATGAATCCAGATCGTTGCAATATCTATACTAATGCCTTTCTGCATCCATTATTTCAAAGATTCGTTTCACTTTATTTTCCATTAGCGCCTGGAATTTTACTCATATTTTCGATGAATTCAGTAGGAGAGGCTCATATTTTCTCACTGCCCCGATTACTTCGTAAGGCGGAAATCTTGATGGTGATTCTCTACGTATTACTTCATATTGAAATCTACTCAATCCAGTTTCGATGAGAACACTAAAAGTCATAATTCCGCGTTGATCAGTTAATTGAGCTAACACTGTTAACTAAATTCAGCTTCTTTCGATTATAAGCGGTTCGTCTTGCCTTCTCAATGGTGTCGACTTTGGGATCACCTACTTTATTATCGATCATGCGACGTTTTCCTCTTCCGCTCAAGTCCGTGAAATGTTTTGAAACCCGTCCACGTTTTGCTGCCGATTCCGAGGTTGAAGCAACGTTCTGATCCTGTACCAAGAGTTCGTCGATACCAAAGTATCCATCAAGCCAATTTCGAAAATATAACTCAAATCGCTCTTTAATTTTTCTTGTATTTATGAATCTTGTCCTCGAGGCGTATTTATTTTTCCACCGGGATGCAAGGGGTATGTGCCGAATGTTTTAGCTGTGCCGAAAGCTATTCCAAACGCTGTACCGAAGCGTAATAATCAAGTATCCCATGAGTTTGGTAACCCTGAGGTTTTAGTGACTTTTGTGATTGTTTGTTTGTGATTTTGCAAGAAAATGAAGCATGATGAATTAATGAATCTAATCTAAAATCACCGCCGCAGCACCGAAATTCTACCCGAATAAACAAACTAGGCCAAGAAAAACCAAATCTGATCAAAGATTCGGGCCGTTTAACATCAACAAAACCTTGAACACTGATTGTAGCCCTGGCCGAAGCAGCTCAACTCAGTCGAATCCTCTTAAGTCCGGCGTTAAAGAAGTCCATGGCGTTAATAATGAAACAGTACGGCAGCGATAACAACTGTGAGGCAGCGGTGGAACAGTTCAATCGGCTGCAAGCGGAGGACGGCTACTTCAAGACTTAGGTTTAGGTTATAAATACCAATATATATTGTTTGGTGTATAAAACAAACCTTAGTTTTTTTTAGAAAGCCTATCTATTAAATTATCTAAGAATGTACAATAGAGCAGCATAGTATTTATTGAAAGAATAAAAAGTGTGAGCAACCACTGATTCCGTAGATCGCTCATCTGGGGAGGAAAGGTCCTGTTTTGTGTTGCTATGTATCTGGCAACCCTGTGGAATTGACCTATGTGAACCATGATTACCGATATTGTCGCTATCGGAAACGCCAAGTAGTTGATGTTGGTTGCAAAAGTGGATGACCCTGAGCGTGACCTAGTTATTTCTGATGCTGGTGATGATCTCGGCGCTGGTATTTATCACCACACTTTACCAAAGCAGGGAATTGGACGAAGTTCTGGCTGCAAGAGAGATCCGAGCGAAGTATATGTTTGTCTTCTAAGCTGGAAACTGATGGTCTAGTCCGATGGATTTGTTAATTTTATCCTGAAGCGTAGATCAACGACTGACAACAAAGTGCGAAACCTTAGCAAAAACAGTGATGCCGTTTTATATTATATTCTTTGCCATACTTGTCAAAGTGTGCCCTAAGAGCCGATCAGGGTGCCGTCATGTGTTTCACCACAGTGTGCAGAGTTGATTACCCCTTGCCGGGATGTTATAATTTTCACAATCTAATTTAAGGGCTGTTTTTTATGGTTTTCATGGTTTGTAGATAGAGGCCAAAATATGTTTTTATATTTTTTCTTGAAAATTTAGGCTATTTTACACATTATATTGAGTTCTATTTCTTTGAAGTTATCCAGTTTTGGGTTTTCACTCAATACTCCTATGCGACTAGACTACCATGCGTCCTGACCATGTTCCAGTCGCTATAAATCGATGGAGAAGCATGGTAGTCAAGTCGCATAGGAGTTTGTGCGAAAACTTAAAACTTGATAACTTAAAAAACTGCGAAAGAGATTTTTCAAGTCGTTTGGGATGGAAGGGAATCGGTTTTCCGATGCACACTGAATGGTATTGGCATTCATTTGTTTGTTTGAAGATCGAAAACATCGAACGGAAAGATCGATTATTACGATTGCCCAGTCTACCAGTTATGGCTATACGTTCCTGTTGTGTGAGTTCCAATTATGGCCTATGGGATTGCCATATGTCATAATAGGAACATACCAAAATCGAAATGAAAAAGATCAATCTCCTAAAGATCGGTCCAAGATCGCCCAATCCTAATTTACACTCAACACGCGATGCGCTTTTTCGGAGATTCTCATCCGTTTTAGCCGGCCGGAATGAATGACAGAGGAAATGAATGTTTTTTCATTTATGTTTTAATGTTTTGACCATGTTCCTTTGTTTGTCTTTTTGTGTTTGTTTGACATGCAACGTTTATTATTATTTTTACTATATAATATTAAATACATCCTTGGGGGAAAAGCCAGCTGATGTATAGCAACAATACAAGATGCAATGGAAGGTAACCACTCATGGTGTTTTTTGTCATGCTGATTTTCCTTGTAAAATCAGTCATGTTAGCGGCTATTTGTGGACTCTATCAATCTTGGCAATAACGCAAAATAGTGCGTCCCCTGGTAAACGGAACCCATAAACGAAAGATAGCTTGAATGGTAAAATTGTTTCACAAATTTGGACGATAACCCAATCAAGTCGTTATGCACACTGGAAAAATTTTCAAAGTTCTCCACGTGCCTATAAGTAAAGTGACGACATGTCAAATTTGGAACAGCCGATTATCTGTCATCGGCTTGGAAAACGTCTGAAGACCTGCCAAACGGCTAATCTCCCCACAGGCACTCTACTTTAGACACGCTCCCCTAGAAAAATTTCCTAGCTGCGCCAATGTGCATAGAGGCTCTCTCGGCTGTTGGAGATTACATGTTTTGCATTTGTTCCTGGAGATGACGATGAACCAGTGAAGCGCGCAGCGAATAGTTTTAGTTTTCATCACGTTGAAGCGTAATTTTGTGCCATTGCTGAGTATGTGCGAATTATCTAAATTCTTAGACTGCCGACGCAGTTTTGAAACGGAATCAAAACCAATTAAATGCGTCATTTTGGCAACCTTAACCATGAACTGGTGCATCTAATTGTCTCATTGCAAAAACCAACTCGCGAAAACAACGTCTCAACACAACAAAGATGTTCCCTCCGCCAACAACATGTGATACTTACTGACAGGGAGAAAGAGTGCTCACAGATAGTCACTTTTCGGACGCGGTTGATAAATATCGCACAAATCAACGCTATTTTGATGCACGCGGATGATTGCCATCAGCAGACCGGACCCGAGAGCGCGAGCAGAGGCGGACACAACAGCTGCACGACGCCCATCAACGACGACGCCGGCGGCTTATTCTATGTAGCACAGATACAATTTTCCTCATACAGATACAGATACCCCTATGGCAGCACAGATTTCTACATTTCTGCACTGATCCATGCGCGATCATCAGATGGAACGGAAATTATTACCACTGCGCGAAAAAATCTTCCTTAATCGTTCACTTCCGTTCGTGTCGGGGCGATGTGGGATTTTTTCGATCCAGATGATTCGATGCATGACGCTGTCTTGCGGCTTCTGGGTTGCCAAGTGGTCCGATTCCGGTTTTGGTTACGTTGTAATGATAACACGTAGTATTCTGCATTTTTATAGGCTGGAAAAAATAAACAACGTAGGGATTTCAGATGTACCGTTCATCAACAGGTGGTCCGGGATTTATGAACTCTTGCCTGCGTTGTATTTAACCGGTATAAAGGGGTTCACTGAGCGAATGTGTGTACCTAGTTGGTTTCTTGAGGTTTTCATAGTCATCAAAAAAAATGTTAGAAGTCAAGCTGAGTACTGAGAAGGTTGCTGGTCAGAACTGCGGAATGTTGTCAGACATTTAATCACATAACCTTCTCGGTAGATAACAGAGCCGGAACTTGCAATTCCAAATGCACTTGCTGTGGCAGCTGATAAGCATCAAATATTTTTAATTCTGTTCTTTGGCCTTACTGAATGATAACAGCAATGACTAACAGATATAACTTTTTCATCGAACACGCATTTAACGCATAGAGGTAACTCTAAGACTAGTAGGTCCCGAAGAAACGTGCTCAACTTTTTGACTCAGCTCTGGTACTATCTTCGGTCCCAAGCTAATCGATGCACCCCTCGAAACATAGGAAAATCCACGAACCCCCTATTTTATCTGTCAAACTTTCATGGCAAATCAAAACAAACATTTAATATTTTTGAAAAAGTGGGCCAGTCAGTTGTTAGTTTCCGGCTTGTGGTTCGCAAGATAAAGGGGAATTCAGTCCTGAGACGGCGACTTAAAAGTAATATCGAACTATAAAATAGAAAATATTGGAACATCAGTTCAAAAGATGATCGAAGTTGCTCAGAAAGTCAAAATTTAAGTAATGGTTCTATAGCGCGATATCAGCTTGAAACAAAATAACGAGTTTAAGAAAGTTGACTGTATTTTCAATAATTAACCGATGGCTGTAGGACAGATCCCTCTTGAAATTGGTACTCTTTCCGGAGACGAACCTCCTCTTCTTAATAAAGATATAAAAATTGGTACTCATTATATGGATTACTAGCAAGAATCCCAATCGTCGAGCGACTTGTGGAATCGCGTCAACGCTCTGAGTGGCAAGCGGCTGTCTACTCCACCTACTATCCAAGCTGATGGCATCACGATCTCAGAACCGAAGGACATCGCTGACAATTTAGGGAACTATTTTGCCGGCCTGTCCGCTGTCAGTGGCTACGACAGCGATTTCGTCCAGCGCGTCAAACCTTCCACAAGCAGCATTCGTGACCTGCGAATTCCACCCGATGTCCCTTCCCTCCAGATCAACGATGCTCTTATCTTCCGGGAGCTTCAGTTTGCCCTCGGCAGCAGTACTGGTAAATCTGCCGGGCCGGACGAGATTGGATACCCGGTGTTAAAAATCCTCTCCCTCGACGGAAAAACGAAGCTACTCGCCCTCTTCAACGACCTATGGCTCACTGACTCGTATCCGGACCTCTGGAAACAAAGCCTGGTAGTGCCCATTCAGAAGAACAACGCGGCGAGTGGAAAAGCCTCCTCCTTTAGGCCGATTGCGCTCACTTGCTGTGCGGCAAAAGTGATGGAGAGAATGGTAAATCGTCGACTTAGGCAGTTCCTGGAGTCTAACAGTCTCCTTGACGAACGGCAGCATGCATTCCGGCAAGGACATGGCTCCTCCACTTACTTTGCAGCCCTCGGGAATGTACTCAAGGAAGCCCAGGACAACGGTCACCATGCGGAGTTAGTATCCCTTGATATATCAAAGGCGTTCAACAGGACGTGGACGCCTGGCGTCATCAGGCAGCTCATCGGCTGGGGCCTGAAAGGCCACATCACGCACTTTGTACGGAATTTCCTCCTTGATCGTACCTTCCAGGTGACTGTCGGAAACACTCGATTGGATCCGTTCCCCGAGGAAACTGGAGTGCCCCAGGGATCCGTCATAGCGGTTACGCTATTCCTGGTGGCAACTGCCCAAGAACGTGCACGTAATCGTCTATGTCGATGACATACTCATCGTCGTAACGGGACGAACGACTAAACGGACCAGGAATATTGCCCAAGCAGCTGTCCGCGCTCCGGTATACAATACCTACGTACGCATCGTATCCGGCCTTCTACCTTCCACGCCTGCAGACGCTGCTTGTGCGGAAATCGGAGTCCTCCCTTTCCGCTATCGATCTGCAGCAGCTACTGTTACGAAAGCCGCTGCCCTCGCTGCTAAGACATCCGGGAATGATAGGGTCTTTCTCCTCAACGAGGGGAACAGAGCCCTCCGCAGTTACCAGAAAAAACGTGCTGAACTTTTTGGCTCAGCTCTGGTACTCTCTTCGGTCCCAAGCTAATCGATGCACCCCTCGAAACATAGGAACCCCTCATTTTATCTGTCAAACTTTCATAGCGAATCAAAACAAACATAGTCTATGACTAGGATTCCGACTAGAATGGGGTACGTCAATCGATTTGCTTGGGACTAATAGGCTGGTCAAGTAGTGAGCCAATTTAAAATCGTTAGTTTTCATCGGTTGGTATTACTTTCCCAGAAAATTTCATGATAATCGGTTGAGAAACTAATTTTTGACGAGTACTTCTAAGTGATGCAATTTAACTGTGGACACCCTTTAACATCCATTTTGTATTCATGATGTAAATAGGGCTTGAAACTATCCATTTGGTTGAAAATTATTAAAATTTTCCACTGAATTTGGTATCATTAGTGATGATGTTCTTAAGGTGGCCAAACTACCCACCTGATTCTGAACGATGTCATAAAGTCATGTTAAACTTATGTGCTGTGCTGAACATAGAAGGCGTTGATAATCAACCATGATTCAAATTTGCTAAACATCAATGGAACTAATCCATCCTTCGGCAATACTTCACATGCTTCCTGGGTTGCCAATCCCCCCGCAATGCCAGCAACACTGTTAAGGTACATTGTGTGTGGATTCGTGCTGACTTACGAGACGGACTTTCCATGTGAAGCGTGTGCTGTCTGACTTCACCCACCCGTAGCTGCCAAGTGCAGTCTGTCTCATTACATTTACGCTGCATCAACAAAGATGTGATCCGATTCGACCAACATAAATTGGTGCGTACCAACTGGGCTAGGTCGTTTCCAAATTTAAACCGATGCGACGCGCAAAGTTGATCATTTTGAGCGGACTATTTAGATGGTGGTAAATACTAATTGCACCTTTAGTCTCTAATGTATCCACTGTTATTGACATGCAGGCATCAGGTCAGTTGGTCAGGTTTTTAGACGGATTGACTGAGTAAAAGCAAAGTAGTTTGACGAGATGCACCTTGGATCCACTATGTGCATTGTCGAAGTGGCAAATTGCAACAAGTTGGTTTTGTACCTCTATACCGGTAGGAGAACCGAGCAGTTCTGGCTGGCTCTCGGGCTGGCTGATAAGTGCTCGAGCAAACAGGAGGATAATTTCTCCAAATAGATTCAGTAGGAGAGATAGGAGTGGAATGCCCATGTTAAGGAATATCGCCATTTAATTCACAAATGTTGGATTGGGCTATTGGCAAGGTATTACGATTGATATGCTTAGGCCGTTTGCAATGCTGGGTGTCAATTGTTTCAAATTATTCGACAGCTATAAAAATTCAATGGGTCAAAAATGAAACTGTAACACACGATCAGCGCAACGCACAGTCTTAAACCAACAATCAATTCGAAACTAACGATTTTAAATTGGCTCACTACTTGACTAGCCTATTGGTCCCAAGCAAACGATTAACATACCCCATTCTAGTCAAAATTCTAGTACTACGCAATGTTTGTTTTGATTCGCTATGAAAGTTTGACAGATAAAATGAGGGGTTATTGGTTTTTCCTATGTTTCTAGGGGTGAATCGATTAGCTTGGGACCGAAGAGAGTACCAGAGCTGAGCCAAAAAGTTGAGCACGTTTCTTCTGGACCTTCTGGTCTTAGAGTTACCTCTATGCTTAAACGGTGTTTGGTATTCAACGCTACATATGTGTGCGTGTGCATATTTTGTTTGCTTCGGTTATTCGTAATCCAGTATCGAGATGTTTTTAAGACAGGTGGGCAGGAACTCACGGTCTCTCAGTGCTGGTGAGCTCTTTGCCGTTAATGTTCACGAAAAGTTCACTATTTTGCCATGCATAAATTCAAAACAAAGATTTTTATCTGCGGATTTGGACAGTTTTTGACCTGTTTCATACGACCGGAAGGTGTATGCTGGTTACAAATGCCGTGCCAAACTGATGTCCTACGCAATTAATCAATCTTTGATGTGAATTTCGCTAATAAACACGAGGAGCATTTCTTATAGCAAAACTTGCCATAACAAAATGGGCGGTTCATTTTAGTAAACAAACTAACACTTCTTCCGACTGTGGCACCTCTCTTACTCGCCTAGATCCAGTATCAGGTAACGAGTTCGAACCACGAGAAGAGGTCCCGGATCTAGGCGGTAAATAGAAAGGTGACACAGTTGGAAGAAGTGTTAGTTTGTTTACTAAGGCTCTGAACCATTTGGTGGATTATTTTAACTTTTGGTTAAAATTTGACAGATGAAAAGTTATCGATTAACCCTGCTATCCGAGCATGGTTATTTCTGACAGACAAGAAGTTAAATTTTGACAACCGTGGCTCGAAAACCGGTCGATCGTCAGCACGGGGATTTTCGAACATAGAAAATAACTTTCGAAATGTCACTTTTAACCACGAGTTTAATTTAACTCGGCAAATGGTTCACAGCCTAAGGCTCTGAACCATTTGGTGGATTTTTTTAACTTTTGGTTAAAATTTGACAGATGGAAAGTCATCGATTAACCCTGCTATCCGAGCGTGGTTATTTCTGACAGACAAGAAGGTAAATTTTGACAACCGTGGGTCGAAAACCGGTCGATCGATAGCACGGGGATTTTCGAACATAGAAAATAACTTTCGAAATGTCAAATTTAACTCGGCAAATGGTTCACAGCCTAAAGTGAACGATGCCCATTTTGTTATGGCAAGTTTTGCTATAAGAAATGTTTCTCGTGTTTATTTTCGAAATTCACATCAAATGTTGATTAACTGCGTAGGAAATCAGTTTGGCGCGGCATTTGTGACCAGCATACACCTTCTGGTCGTATGAAGCAAGTCAAAAACTGTCCAAATCCGCCCATAGATTTTTTTTGTTTTGAATTTCTGTATAGCAAAATAGTGAACTTTTCGTGAACATTAACGACCAAGAACTCACCAACACTGGGAGACCGTGAGTTCCTGCCCACCTGTCATATTACCGCCTAGGTCCCGGATGATCCTGCTGTCGCAACATGTAAAGAAAGTATGATTATTTATGGCGATCGCTGATCATCTGTTAGTCTTTGAAACAATTTCTGATAAACCAGGTATCGTGGGTGAATATCTGAGAGACGTGATATAAATTGTTGGGCAGTTGAAGATCTTCAGAATTATACTAAATCAACCTGAAGACATGAGAACATCCGGAGATGTTTTTGGAAATCTCTTATCACCTGAAGGCCTTTGGAATATTTTCTGAGTCAACTGGTATCACGAGAGAATATCTGGGAGATGTGATATGAATTGTTGGATAGTTTGACATCTTCATCAGAATAGTACCTGATCAACTTGAAGTCTTGAAAAAGTATCCGGAGGACTTAAAACACACGTAATAATTTCTGAGCGGCCTGGTATCATATGAGAGGATATCTGAGAGATGTGATTTAGATTGTTGGATATATTGGATATTTTCAGAATGATACCTCATCACTCTGAAGTCTCGAAAACATATCTAAAATTTCATGGAGCTCTTAGAACACCTGAAGATCATTGGAATAACTGCTGAGCGGCTATGATACCAATGAGAGAATATCTTTTTGTTGCAAAAGACGCAAGCGCATTCCTGAAATTAACTACTATGATGTTCGCCGGTCTTTTTTTAATGAAACACCTCTCATTTCTTTGAAATTACCTAAGGGCCTGTTCATAAACTACGTAGACAGTTTTTTGGGATTCTTGATCCCCCCCTCCCCCTGCGTAGACAATTTTCCATACAAAATTTTTAAAATTTGTATGGGCCGTGGATAATTGTCAACCCCCCCCCCCTAAACTGTCTACGTAGTTTATGGACAGCCCCTAAACATCAATGCTTTTTTTTCTAAATGCAATTTCCATACAGTTTACTGTTCTCTACGAAGTTCTCTGATTTTTTGTGAAGCTCTTTTTTTTATTAAAATGAAGTTCTCCAAACTTCTAAAGAATATCCTCAAACTTCTCAGAAGTTCCAAAATGTTTGTAAAATTCCTGAATTTCTGTAAA
This sequence comes from Ochlerotatus camptorhynchus, assembly GCF_037179485.1. Taxonomy (NCBI): domain Eukaryota; kingdom Metazoa; phylum Arthropoda; class Insecta; order Diptera; family Culicidae; genus Ochlerotatus; species Ochlerotatus camptorhynchus. Next base: position 2,560,644 of record NW_027040513.1, on the reverse strand, counting down.
TTCCCCAAATTTCTATTGAATCTTCTCAACTTCTATGAAGCTTCTGAACATTTACAAGAAACATCAATCAATTCAACAGAAATTTGAAACATTCATATTGGTGTTTCAAACCAGCTCAAAAATTAAACATAGTCGAATAGTAGAACAGTTGCAAATCTGGTTCAAAATAGTGCTCGAATAATGAAACTACAACTCAGCACTGCGAGGGGTGCGTTTTTATACTCATTTCAAATTGAAAAAGTTCTTATAAAATTAAGTGAAAATTGATAAATTCTGATTAGGATTGGTAAAATTAAAAAAAAAAACCCATCGGAAGCCTGTTTTCCCTAAACTGCGGGGCAAGATGCGCATACTGATTTCGTTCCTTGGAAGCATACCATTAGGAGTTATCTACGTTCTATGTCAATCATACAAGGTCTGGAACAACAGGCAGCTTTGCTGGTGTTAGAAGCAAAAATGTTGTAAACATTGCAATGCTGAACAAACGAATGACGACTAGGGGCGTCTCACTTTATGAATGCTCATTCCATTTGCATCTAATTAAAAAAAGTGCATTTATTTTCATCGTTCGCGTTAAACATTCATGGTGGTAAGCTCCGACTGGTGTTGTCCATGAATTAAATCACGATCAAGAATGTCCGGTTGCTTTGATGGCATCTTCAGAGTTGATCAACCTAACTTCAAGCAAACATTTTACAGGTCATGCAATCAGGGACGGTATTAGAAATTAATATGATTTGAGGCTTATTAGTGGGATCAAAACGTCAAAATAAAGCATGCACAGTTTACACCCATACATATACACGTAGATCAAAGTGAAAAACAAATCAAGCGTCACTTTTCAAATCGACGTATCTAAATTTGTAAAAAATCACTTCAATCGACGATTTGTCTTAACTGCTAGCTCACGCATGCAATCCAACACCACCATAAAGTAGGGGATTTTCTCCCCTACCAACTGGTGTTGTTAGAAAGTGTGAGTAAGTTAGCAGTTGCCACACATCGTCGATTGAAGTGATTGTTTACAAAATCAGATGCGTCGATTCGAAAAGTTACGCTTGAAGTGCGGATGATATTTGTTAGTTCCAATGCTTGTTCCATCGAAAGTTTCTGTTATTTGCTGACTTTAAATTCAGAAATGGAAAATTCAGGAAGAAATCAAGTTATTTTAAGTTGCAGCAGGTATTTTATCTGCTTGATCTATAACGAAAATCATTATAAAGTTAGTAAGTATAACAAAAACTTTACAGGAGCGTTTCTGGTCGCGCATTGAAGCCAAGATTGGGTTGATACCATTTATTGTGCAGAACATTCTCGACCTGCAGGGTCTTTCAGCAACGAGCTGGCTAGGTGACCTGACCGTTGCAGATATCGATACCCTGGAACTTGAATTAAAAACTAGGGGCGAGAAGATTGTGGAGCGAGCAATTCTCGAGAACAACAAAGTGAAAGAGGATTATTTTGGTGGCTTTGTTGATAATACGAAAGAATTCAGATTTTCAATGGCAGAAAATAAATGTATTCAAGCTATAATATCAACAGTAAAACGTGTTGGTATCCACTACTTCATTGGAGAAAATAACACCACCATACAGAATAGCAATGAAAATGCTGAGAAAAACGAATCTCCTGCTGATAACACTGAAGAAAACGCTGTATTGGCTAGTAGAATAAGGAAGTACTACAGCAAGTAAGACGATAATTGCATACAATTGTATACAATTTCAATCACTATTTATTTTTTAGATCAAATCTGCTGGCAAGTTGTCTTTCAAGAGTCTCTTTGGTTGACATGCGAATTCGAAGCACAATAGGACCCGGTAAATTAATAGCCTTTGTCACGTGTCCGATTTGTGAAAAGGAAATAAAAGTAGTAAAATATTTGCCTCATTCGTGGCCGGTGTCAAATTCCATTCAGCACATGAATACACATGGAAGTAGTATGCGGAAATCACAGGATAAGAAACGACATACTTCTCACTCATCACCGTCCAATTTTCCAAATGGTAGGCATTTAGACTGCATTTATATTAATTCTGATAGTTCACCTATTTGATTGGCACTTTAGACTCGTCATAAATCTATACCGAAACATGCTACCAGCTACATGAAGACTCAGCTTGTATATCGGCGAATTCTGAGGCAGGTACTAGTACAGGTATGCATAAAGGCCCAAACGCAATGTGGGCGGAAGCGGAACGGAAACGGAAAGTTTGACAGTTGTCACAAATGACATCAAGCTGCCTAACCGACGTCGATTTGATTCTAACTTGTTTTCAATCCGACAAGTAGGCTTACTCTGATCGGGCTTTTCCGCTGCCGCTGCCGTTCCGCTTCCGCTGCCATTGCGCTTGGGCCTTAAATACTATGGACTATGCAAATTTACAATTTTAAATAAAGTTTGCTTAAAGTTTTGAAAATAATATTTTTAGATCACAATAGCCAAGAAGATATGGAAATCGAACAACTGACGGAATCGCTCGATTTTGATGTAAATACGGATCTAGAATCCGAAGAGTTGCCTGGGCAAGAATCTAACCAGGGAAACTGAACAAATGGAACGATGCGGCCAATCGTTCCATTTCATTTCATTCGGCCAATCATCCTTTATTGAACCAGTATAACAATATTCACATCAACAACGCTAACAGAAAAAAATGTGGCGAGAGGTACACCAATGTACAAAAGGATATCGCCACTTATGAGTTTATTTCGACTGGAAATGCATGTCATTCATTTAAAAAAGCCAACATGCCCATTGCCAGCCGTAGTACAAGAAGGTAACATCGAATAGATTTAGATACTGTAAAATATATTGCCAAACATTTGTCTAAACCAACAAGTGTAATCGATGTGACCGGTTTGAAAAACTACCTATCAGAGAATAACTACCCAGCAGTAGTAATGCTGGTAGAAGATGGTACACGGGTTTTGCAGCAGGTGCGGTACGATGCAAGATCGGATTCGCTTACGGGATGCGTCTCTCCGTTAAGTGAGAATGGAGTCCCGATTGAACGTTTTTTTGATGCCGCGGATGCTACATTGTAGCAGATCATCTGAAATATTGTAAATTAGCTGACACAGCATTACCAATGGCTGTAGGCGCAGCTCCATTTGTTTTATATTACGTTGGAACCGATAATGCTTTTCGATTTACTGATGTTGTAAACCGCTGGAAATGTACGGAAAGGCTTCTTGCAACCGAATATATTGCCGTGCTTGGCTACAGCTCCAATGGAGATCCCAAACTAGTCAAAGCCATGATGTCACGAACACTTTTTTTTTGTCACGTATGGAAATATCGAGATGGGGACAATGGTTCATAGTACGCAATGAAAACGAACCAATTTATGTGCAAGATTCCGTCCACTTGTGTAACAAATTTCGAAACTGCATGTTCAAAAGAGACATGATGATTGGTTAGTTTGACTGTATTATTTTTCAGTATTTAGAATGGTTATCAAAATTTACAATATCTTTATTCAGGTAACTCCAGAATCACCAAAACTCACTTGAATGATCTATTGGTACATTCAAAAGACAAGCATGGTCTGACTGTTACAGATCTGAACCCACAAGACAAAATGAAATTTTCTCCGACTGAAAAAATTATGAATAAGACATTAGTTCAATTTATGGAGGCAAACGTTCCTGAAAGTAGTGGCATTGCAGCGATACTGAGATGTATGCAAAATATTCACCAAGTATTTTCAAATGTCAACCTATCTCCATTAGAAAGAGTTTTCAAAATTTGGTAAGAGATTTATTTCGATGTTCTTCTTTTTAAATTTTCGAACTCCATTAATATCATATTACTTTATCTTCATAAGCTGTAATGTGAACGAGGTATTAAGGTTTAGGTACAATTAATAAAGCTAAGTATTTATGTTTTATAGGTGTACGCTTTTTTTTATTCGTGGTTGGCGGAACTGGGTCAAATCTACACATGGGAATCTGAAGAACTGTATATCGACCAACTCTTACATGTGCTTAGAATTGAACGCACACGCTTTAATTTTACTGATGGTTAGATGCAGAGAACGCAATGCTCCAGAGCAGTTTTTAATATTAAATTTTTCGAGTCAACCTTCAGAAGAATTATTTTGTGAACTGCGATAAATGACTACAACACAGCATACGCAAGTAGATTTCACTTTGAAAGAGTTTGGAGAAAAACTTCGTCGAGCGCAAATGAAATTACGAGTAGCATATCGTAACAATGATGTACTAAAGTTTCCTACAATTGTCCGAATGGAATCAAAATATACACAAATTTTCCAATTACCATCAGACCAAGAAATAGTGGATACAATTGAGGAAACACTTGCATCTGCTTCAGACATGCTGCAGAAACTAGGAATATTGAAAAATGATATATTATTCGATGATTCTTTAAATGCGAGCCAACAAATTTTCGAATTTGTATGTGTTGATGATTACAATGATATTAGCGATGACTATGCTTCAGATGCATCAATAGCAGACAATTTTCAACAGCTGGAAGAGCCTATGTCGTGGAATTCGTTTCAACGGGTGAAATCCAATTCGATTCAAACAATGATGTTATTTATGATGCAAATTACATTATTTCCTAGTTTGCAAGGCAAATTGAACCTAAAAAGCAGCACTTCAAAAAAAAATACCTTCAAAATTAAATATACAAGCGGGGGGCGACCCCGGCGTAGTGGTTAGCATCCATGCCTCTCACGCCAAAGTCACGAGTTCAAATCTCACCCTAGCCAAGTCACAAATGACCCAAGAGCGTTAAAGTGATTATAATAAATAAATAAAAAAAAAAAGATACAAGCGGCAAAGTTTTCTTTATCAATAAAACTACACTAATCTGGATGCTTACAAGCGGACGTCACAGAAGAACAGCCACACGTGTTGCAAGATATAAGCAAGCCGATGCGAACCAGAACCGAAGCAACATTGAACATTAATAGTGGACGACTGGGCCTTTTTCGAAGAAAAAATAGTTTTCCACGTCAGCGGATTCCGGAGCAAGGTACGGTAGCCATGATATGGATCAGTATTGAAACAGTACAATTTTAGTACGGGACTTTAGGTTGTTTTATTCAATTGTTGGTTGGATCATTTTCTAAACAACTGAATGTGCCGTTTACAGATTTTATGCATAGTATTTTTTTTTTGTTTTTTCTCAGGGTCACCGTCATTGCTGCTAGTTAACATTGCTAAACGCAGAACTGCTTCGTCGAATGAAACATTCGTACTTGGTTCACTCTAAAGTGTGGTCAACAATTGAGCAAAAATTACAACCTAACTGAAATTATAATAAAATAATCTTACACAAATTCAGCACCAAAAAACAAGCCTGTAACTTTAAAACCAGAAACACTTCAGTACCTATGATTCCTTCTTGCAAAATATTATTTAATTTTAATTAAGTTTCACGTACCATAAACCTGCTCCATCGAACTTATTTTGCGAACTTTATATTTACTTAAATCCCTCATAAAGTTCCGTTTGTTGTTTATGTTTTCGGATGGGACTTCCGAGGGGACTTCAACCTGCAAATGCTCGTATGTTATTAAACTTTGAGTGAAAACTTGGAGATAACTACATACCTATGCTGAAATATTGCAATAGAAACACTTTTTTCCAGGGACTGTTTATAAAAAGAGGCTTTCTTCTAACCATCGCCATCGGTACTAAAGATAAGAATCGATCGAGATATCGAATTTGTTTTTGTTGAAGTTGTAACTAGTTCCAACCCAAATACAAACCAAAACAATTTATCTGTGCTGCATTAGTATTTGTGAGATGCGTGTATAGAGCTTTTTGACGTTTAATCGGCGTACACTACTGCGCCATTTAAATCGATCGAGTGCGAGCAAGAAGGAAACAGATTAGTGGGAAAACAAACCGTGCATTCATTCATGTGTGCTAGATCGAGAAAGACGATTAAACGTCAAAAAGGTCTATACAAACCAACGAAAAATGCACTGAGAATGTTTTACTGGTTTATTTGATGCATAAAAAATGCATTTAATTTAGTTGTTATAATAAATGATCCACAAGTGATTTACCCCTAGAATGACGATGTCACGGCAGCACAACATTCCATACTGCGAATGGCAGACGTGTCTTCACAGAAAACAGCTGTTTCGTGTAAAAAGATAAACATTGCGATGAAATACGAACACCACTAAACATTTCCACATTTCACTAATACCAATAAGCCGGTTGGGCCAGATCTTGTATAATTGACATCGATCTACGTTCACCTGAGCTCTCCAAGCATTATCTCACGAACACTAAAGCAGCGTCTACATTCATCGGATTTTGACAGTTCCTGCAGCAAAACATATGCGATTTTTATCCAATACATATGCATATGTGCATTATGCCCACGTACGGTAACAAAAAGTAATATTGAAAATAACTTCTATTTTTCTAATAAACTTGACCGTCCAGCTTTCAAACCTAAAGATGAAGGATTTACCTTTTACCTAACAGCTTGCATCAATCAAATCGTTTATTTTGATTGTGTTCAGAGACGTCAGCCGTTTCGAGAAATTACTGTTCTGGCGCTATATTAACTGGCTGTTGTGATATAAGGCGGGCGAATTTTTCCCGCTATGATAATTTTACCCCCATTTACCCTACACACCGAATTGAGTGCTAAGCGATGATCGTTCAGCTTGATTGGTAAATAGGGCTCCGACGACCAGTTTGTTTGGTCTTGAGGGTGGTCTTCGAGATCCTAATAGATGTGCAAACAGCAACAGCTCGCAATGCAGTAGAAACATTTAAAAATATGTGCGACCGAATTTGTGGCTTATGGCGGAAATTTGAAGACTTCGTGATGAGAGGATTATCAGTATCACTTGTGTGTGTTACTGGATATTGATTTTGGTATCTTGATGGGATCATGATTTTCAATCGTTCATGAATTCAAAAATCTATTATTGGTCGAATTTGCAGTTTTTTTTTGTCTCAAGCATGTGAGAAACAAAGTGATTTTTTTCGGTTTTCAAGTTATATAATTCTTTAATATATTTAGAAAAATCATAGCACAAATTTTACGGCGAAGCGATAAGCTTCTCGTTAAATTTCGCATGCTATCCTCGGCTGTAGTAAGAATACTCTAATTTCAACACACTCCAATCTATTTTCAAAATTAATTGATATACAGCTTCACATGATCCAAATTCACAGTTCAGTAACCCACAAAATAATCAATCGACACAGCAGAACTTGACACACGCAACCGATGTAAAACTCGACCACGTTCAAATCCGTGTTTGAAATTATTACAACAGGTGCTACTGCTGCTGCTGCTGCTGGTGATGATGATATCGTTTGCGTAAGATGAGATTCCTCGGTCTGATGATGGTGATGGTTCAAGCTCACTTTCGATGCTCTCATTTGAAGCCATCGGATTTAGATTAATTTGCGTAGACTGCACCGAAACCACGTCGACATGGTTCTCCAGATTTGTCTTTTTTTTTCTCTCGTGACTTGTTGACTTACCGATGTGTTTTCTGAGTGGGAATGTATCGCTCTTGTTGGTAATTATTTTGCGGATATTTGTATTTAAAAAGTGATGTCTGTTGAATTATCATTGTCATGTTAGTCACAATGACGGTGGAGGAAATTTATGCAGACATTCAATTGCATCACATTTTTTCAAAATAATAATCCAATTTTGTTGTTTCTTTTTCCTTTACAGGTAGGACTTTTGCAGAGATCTTACCTTTTGAAGTGGTGCATTTCGTAAGTTTCTTAGGTTTCCATAGAAATTAGTGGGCATTTTTAGCAGTAAAGAGTATGAAAAACCCCTCGTCGCAATGGCGCGTGTCCATCGCCAATCAACGGTTCCATTCACTCGTGCGATCGTGCGCTTTCGTTCGTGTTTGATTGGAAAAATCTCAGATGTAAATCACAACAAATACACGCGGAAATTGGACCATTTCTCGGTAGGGTGAACTCTCAGCCACACTGCGATCGCAAATTAATCGCACGATCAAGGCAATCCAATAAACAGGCGCAATTTAATTGTTTACTGCCAAAAGTCGCATCCAGCCCGGGCAACGGGCCTTTCTCTCCGTCGTCGCCGTTATAGATTACCGCATCGCCCGCCAGTCAGCTGTTGCGATACATCTAGATGCAGGAGGAGGGGCCTTGAAATTGTCATGCATACGCGATGTGTGTGCGTCAACAGCCAGTTTTGCTCTTAGCCGGGGCTGTCTAGATTTGTTTGGTTTTGCTTGTGAATCCAATGTGCGATAGCTTTGCCAGGTCATGCTTTAGTGAAATCTGGTCCAGTTCAATAATATTATTTAAATATTATAATATCAATAAATATTTGACAAACTCTGAAATAACAAAACAAACGCCAAATGTAGTGTGTGCGACTACATTAGCAAAAAAAACACCATCTTAGGCTCTGAACCATTTGATGGATTATTTTAACTTTTGTTTAAAATTTGACAGATGGAAAGTTATCGATTAACCCTGCTCTCCGAGTATGGTTATTTCTGACAGACAAGAAGTTAAATTTTGACAACCGTGGCTCGAAAACCGGTCGAGCGACAGCACAGGGATTTTCGAACATCGAAAATAACTTTCGAAATGTCACTTTTAACCACGAGTTAAATTTAACTTCGCAAATGGTTCACAGCCTTAGCATCCCTCAGTGGGACTTTGTATGGGACCGAGCTGTCAACTAATATATTTAGGCTCTGAACCATTTGGCGATTTTTTTTTAAACTTTTGGTTAAAATTTGACAGATGGAAAGTTATCGATTAACCCTGCTATCCGCGCATGGTTATTTCTGACAGATAAGAAGTTAAATTTTGACAACCGTGGCTCGAAAACAGGTTGATCGACAGCACGAGGATTTTCGAACATAGAAAATAACTTTCGAAATATCACTTTTAACCACGAGTTAAATTTAACTCGGCAAATGGTTCACAGCCTTAGGCAGTGTTCCATTTGGTAAATTTTCACTAAAATTTGACACTTCGAAAATAAATTATAATGCTCGAAAATCCCTCTGTTGTTGATCGATCGATTTTCGAGAAGGTGTTTGTCAAAAATGATTCCTGGTGTGTCAAAAAAAGAAAAGTCTGGTACAATAGCATCTGCCAAATTTAAGTGAAAATTCACGAAATGGAATACAGCCTTAGTATTTAAAATTATACATTTAAATCTTGAAAAAATCGAGATGAATGTCTACACACTTAATTTAGCTCGGTAAAATCTCCAACAGCCGATTACCTCGGCATTTACTTTTGCTGATATCTCTGCAAAATATCTGTTTGTTAGCTGAGTCTCAGCAATTGAATTACTGAATCTCAGCAAAATAAATTGCAGAATTACTCGGTTGTTGGAATCTCGGCGAAAAATTTTAAGTGTGTATGGGTTCGATAAAAATATCTATCTAAATATGTGGTTAGAAAACAAAGCTCTTTCAGATAATGTATTAAAACAGATATTATTTTTGAAATAAAACAACTCAACTCCATTTATAACACACAGGGGAATTGGCTCTAATGTTGGCCTATGGATCTAAGATTGGGCCCATCGCTAAAAATCTACTATTTATCAATTGCATCTAGATGGAACGGTACTAATGGATATTTTTGGTAGCTATTGAAAATTCAGTCGATTGCTGAATTTTTGTATGGACCCAAATTAGGGGCATTTAGGCCGACATTACATTCATTTCCCCTATAAACAATATTTTCCAAAATTTTTTTTATGTGGAATTATTTAACAATATTTAAATAAAATTAGAGATCAGAACTCTCGAAAAAGCTTTCATTTCAAAATAGATGACTTTATTTTCTAAATTATCTTCAAATTATGGGCTGTTCATAAACTACGATAGAAATTAATTAGTGCGGGAGTCCACGGTACAGCATATTCCAAAGCAAAACGATATAGTGGTTATCAGAATTTCGTAAAAAATGATAATTTTGTTCCTTATCGCAAAATATTAGACCCGTGTTTTTTGCTTTGATTTATTGCGACTGTAACATGGTCACGACGCTTGGTAGTCTCGTCGCATAGAAATATTATATGTATGTATGTATGTATGTAAACGATACCACTCATTGTTGCAGGGCACAGCTGTTAAACAGTGGACTGTCCACCTTGTATTACTTGATCATGTAAGATACTTGGTTGTATTCAATTTACCATTGTATGAAGGACCAACAACGGAGGGTGGACCCGTAAGTAGAGATACTTACGCGTGATCCACGGGAGCAAGAAGAATCTCCTTCCAACAATAAAAATGTTCCAACCCGATACAGAACAAGCCATCATACGAGGGAATGTCCCAATGAGTGGGGAGAAGAGCCCACCTTCAATTCACGAAATGTTAATAACAGAGCCGCGCTTCGGATCCACACAAAATACACGTCTGATTTCGTTGGTAGTCAGAAAATAGTTAACTCTTTATTCCTCTTGCGTCTCAAAGCCATATTCCAAAAACAGGTAACTCATATCAAGGTTTTGTTAAGGTGATACTCTAAGGAAGCCTTAGCGTGAAAGTTTAAAGGCACAAATGTCAGCTTCCACAAAACATACAAATTTGAAATTGCTACTCCTTGTTTGCTGTGCTACTACAAACAGAGAGTAGCAATTTCAAATGTGTATGTTTTGTGGAAGCTGACATTTGTGCCTTTGAAGTTTCACGCTAAGGCTTCCTTAGAGTATCACCTTAATGCAGGTATGCTGTATGTCAAGATCATTTACACTCAAGGTTAATAATGGATTATTGAACCGATACTACAACAGGGAGTTGGCAATTCCACTCTCCCCATCCAAATCGTCCCATCCCTACCCAATGAATTTATGTGTTTATATGAAACTATGCAGAATATAAGAATACAATATAATTGCTGCTAACGGCGACTACCATGACGAAACTTGGAACTTACCATTTGTCTAGGATATGACACTTTTGCTTGACACTTCCTCTGGATCTTCATGTCCTCCTTCTGTGACTGTCTGCAAAAATATCTAATAACAATTACCTGTGTTGTGCTACTTCCTTCAACGAAAACTAATTTTCTTGCATTGTCATGGTTATCTGATCTAAAGTAGCTGATCCACCGAGCACTCGCAATGAGCGATCCATATACATTAGCAGTTATGACATAATCATTATCAAAATGCTTCGGCTCATACGCTCTCAATATCACGCGTGATATTGGAGCAAAATATCATGCTTGATATTGATTTACAAGCTCCTTTGAATTTGCGAAACTATTCACAACGTGTAAAGTTGAAGATGAGAGTTGAATCTACGCAAATATGATTCTGTTGCACCTCGTTTCCTTAGAAAGAGAAGGTATAACAATGCCATATCTTTTTTCTCTTCACCGATGGCAGACACAAAGCGACTGCTGCCAGCCGTTATGGAAGTTTCGGTTGCTTTCGGGTGTAAAGCCAAAAACATAAAACTCACTCTCACCACAACTTGGTTGAGATTTGCAGTTGGTGAGCTTTGTTAGCTTGATATTTCGAGCTACGATATCACAGCTTGCAATATCAACCGCAGTTGTTTGCTTGATGATTTTTGTCTACGAAAATCAAGCGTGATCTTGTTCTTTGGTGAGATTTGATTTTTTGATATTTTCCTCAAAGAGGATGACAGAAATACAAAAGGGATTAGCTTCAAGAAGTGACAGTTTCATCGGATTCCCCAACTAACCATACTCAAGCATAGTAAGTATATACAAGCTATTTTGCGACTATATGGTTGCTTGGGTACTTATATTTCGTCGGTACTCATATGGCCGTCAGATTGGTTCATCGGTTGCAAGGTAAAGTATTTCTGAAAAAGATGCGTTATATTTCTCAATGTTTTGATTCTATCCTAACGTTGCCTCAATATTTTAAAACAGACAAACAGACACAGCACATTGAACATTTCTCATTGTAAACACTACCGCCATCTGTCGTATACACTCAACAGATGACTGTAGTGTGTAATCGTCAAACGCAAGGGAATTGATTATGCGCGCCACAAGTGGCGGTACTACCAACTAAGAAATATTTAAATTTACCGTTAAAAGCGATTTCGATGAACATTTTGAGATTTGTATATCTGCTTGTCTGTTATCGTATCTTCAATATCTTCACTTCGGGTAATCCGTGAAAGTACTTGCATTTTTCTCAGGCACTTTGGATCTAACTGTAATCACTCTCTCATACTCGAAATGTGCCACGACCAAATTGGTTCAACGACTCCCCATACGCTCTCGGACCAAAGCGCAGGGACCCAGTAAGCAAAAACAGTCACTTTCTTGGTCGCCGAGCTCCTCATATAAACAAAAACAAAACATCAGTAAACCTCCGTTATTGATATGATCGCTCAACTCTTTTCTAATTACAGAGGAGTTTGGGAATGAACCCATGATTTTCTGTCCAGTAAACGAAAACGGTAACCATAAGGTTGCTGAGATCCTTTCTCCAATTACAGAAGAGCTTGGTAATAAAAATAAATCACCATACATATTGTAACTCTTCAAGAAGTCTGAGATTCAACCCACAATCCTCTACTCAGTAAGCAGAAACGGTCACTACAAGGTCATCATACCTCTTGTGTATCACAACAAATGTGATCGAGTTGCTGTTAAAATCAGCGACAGTTTGTACCAAAAAAGTGAGCCAATTTAAAATCGTTGCACATTTGAATCGGCCGTTATTGATTTTCGAGCGAAAGTTAAGTTTAAGTTTCCTGTCGGTTTATCGGTGTTTGTACTGCAAGTGTGTGTACCGTATGAGCAATGCCAAAAATAAAAAAAAAATCTCAAAAATTTCGTTTTCGAGTTTTTTTTATTTATTCAAAGGGGGATGTTTCTCAGAGTCTTAAATTATGTTAATCATCGATCGAGTTTCCACTTGCTGCAATTACGGCCTCCACACGCTTCCGGAATGCACGGCAGGTTGTAATAATGTAGTCTGGATCCATTTCTCTCCAGGTACGGGTCAACGTTTACCTGAGGCTTGCTGTACTCGGGTGGCGTTTAGAACAGGCCTTGGCCTTCATGACGCACCATATTGAGTAATCCAGCGGATTAAGATCGAGGCTGGATGGCGGCTACATATCCTTCGCCCAGAACGGAAGATGTTCCTGCAACCACTTCTGAGTGCGGTTCGAGGTGTGGCACGGAGCCCCATCTTGTTGAAATACAACATTTGGCTTCGGACCGTACTGTTCTTTGATCCAAGGAAGAACATACTTACTTAAAATCCCGATGTAGACCTCCGTGTTGACCTTGTGGCCTTCTGGAATGAACACCAGGTCCATTTTTTTGCCATCGGAAGCCACCAATCCAAACACCATAATGCTACCAAGATGCTTAGTCAGATACACGTTCTTGTGCTCGTCGGACACGTCTTTTACCGGAAGAGAACTAAAATACCGGTCAGTTCTGGAATTTGATACGGGATCGACGGTAAACATGCTCTCGTCGGTCCCGTGTTCCTTTGCCATTTTCCTCATTGAACGCACTGGATTCACCCGAATCTTCCTTTTGATAGCAGCGATAACCCTCGGAACCTGAGCTGATTTCGGACGACCTGTGGCCACCTTCGCGGATAGTTGTCCTTTCTTTTCTCGGTCTAAAACCCTGTTGACGGTCCACCGGGACACTCCCACGGCGATTGAAATGTCTTTTTGTGACATTTGCGCGTGGGACAAATCACGAATACGCTGCCACTTCGTCATGGTGCAACTGTCAAACTAAGTAAATCATTTTCTTTTATACACAGCCTACTACGGTATGAGGTTACGTGCATGTAAAGAAAACCAAGGCATTGTATGCACAGGTGAAACGGGAACCTATTTGTACGATGGTGCAAACTACTTACTGTAGCGGTACTTACTGTAGCGGTTTCGCCTGACAGAAAGCCCAAAAGACCATGTCGTTTTGTTTGGTAAATGGTAAACCATGCACCATTAATTGGGTCGTCCCCCGTACCGTCACAGCACGTCACAGTATAACATACGACCAATTCCGGATCGTTGCTGTCGAGAACTGCAAAACATAAACTTCATGTTACTGATAGAATATCACAATAAAAAATAACACTGTAGGAAACAGTTCAACAGATCAACAACCTGGAAAGCAATTTTCAGAGCCGTTACTTATTTCAAATTGTCTTTTTACTGCTTCCGTTTGTGCAGCAATTCCCTCAGGGCGCCATGCTTGCGTCGTTCGGATATTACTTCATGATTATGTTCCCCACGACTTATCACAGGACCTTTGTTCGGTAGCTGGGGCATCGTAACACGAACGCGACATCCTAGCGCTTTCATCTTCTACAAATACAATAGAGACCAGAAATCACACAGTTCAGTTAACACAGCTGTGATTCAATCCGTCGAAGGTTTTGTGGTAAATCGTTCGACACAGCAGTTCTCAGAAGAACAATTGACACTTCTCAACAAGGGATTAGGATATGCGATCTCCTCAAAACCTGACGAGGCCATCGTTGACATGGAGACTGCAATGACTCACACACTTCCTATTCAATTACACGAGATTGCCAAGAATATTGATTCAGAGACAATACAAAACGGAAAAAGAGGAAATTCGAATTCTCAAAGAACTAAAAACAAAGCCGGTATTCTATACAAAAGAGGACACAGGTAATGCAGTAGTGATTTTGGACAAAGAGGACAGAGGCCCATACAGACAGTTGACGATTGACCCCCTTCCATCTATAGTTAAACATGTGGATAAAACGTTGAAAGAGTGCAAGGCGTTTATTGGCAACACTACGAATCAATTGAAAGTTTCAAACCATATTCTACCTAAGATCAAAGGTTTACCAAAGATTCACAAGCCAGGAAACGAAATGAGGGAGATTATCTCGGCTGAAGGATCCCCACTCATAAGCTTGCCAAACGGCTACTAAAGGAATTTCAAAATATGCCTAAACCCTTTACCAGTCGCTCAGTTAACAGCACACAGGAATTCGCAAATCAACTTCAGGCATCAGGAGAGATTCGGGAAGATGAAGTCATGGTTTCATTTGATGTCACAGCACTTTTTCAGAGTGTACCAGTAAAGGAAGCCATCAGCCTTTTAGAGGACTGGCTTCTGAAGCAACGTGAGGATTCTACTTGGAAAAACAAAGTTCGGTCATATCTCAAGCTTACTCGTCTTTGTATGGAGGAAAATTATTTCATTTTCAGAGGAAATTTTTATAAACAAACTAAAGGTGCTCCTATGGGCAATCCGCTTTCTCCATTTTTATATGAATTGTTCATGGCTATCATAGAAAATACTCTGGAGGATATGAATTTGTTGCCCAAATGTTGGTATAGGTACGTGGATGACATCTTTAGCATTGTCAAAAGGGAAGATTTATCAAAACTTTGGAGGCTATAAGCAACGTTCACAAGGACATCAAATTTACTCACGAAGAAGAGAGAGCATGAGCATGAGCATGAGCATGATTGACCGCCCACGGTTGCTACTCTGTTATTGCCAGACTAGCTGTTATTACACAGAGAACCAATAGACGATGCTTGGGACTAGCAATCATCCTCAATGTGTAAAACTGGTGATCTCGAATTAGGCAATACCAGCGCCAGCCGCGCCTGAACGCAGGTCAAAAAAGGAATGCGTAGGAATGTGTTGACGTGACACTAGCTTTGATGGAAGCCGAGGAGTCCTCTGCACTTCCACGAGGAATCACAGGAATGTTGGGTAGGAGGGTTGGGTTAGCAGCAGGGTTCGTTTTGGTAAACGATAAGCTGAATTGATGTCCTAACGATCGTATAACGCGAAGGAGCTTGGGATTGAACCCACGGTCTTCTGCTCAGTAAGCAAAAACGTTTGCCACTAGGCATACGAGCTCCTTTTTAATCATTAAGGGGGTATTCCCAATCTTTTGCCTTTTTTCGGCCTGTTTTTCAATTAATTTTTTTTCAAGGAAAATGAATAGTAATGCGCCTAACTCTTTGGGATTCTTGTTTATTGAACATTAAAGTTTACAAATAAATTTTTTTCGACATAAAAAAGACATTATTGACGTCACAAAATGGTGGCAAACAGACCCCTGTTCGCCGCAAACGCCTGGACGGGCGAAGACTTTTCTCTGGAACGGCTTCATCTGAAACAGATTTCGTGATGAAATTATAATCTGCATAAGATTCTCTGGAGCTTCTCCCGTTGGCAGCAAAAAATCTTGCAAATTAACAAAATGGCGGCCAAATGAAAAAACAGGCGATTTTTAGCCCGCTTTTTTGCAGCTTTAAGGTGCTTCAAACAATGTTAAATGTTAATATTTTTGGCTGAAAGAGGGAGAAGCTCCAAAGAATTTAATAAGGAACAAAATGCGCAAAGATTCAAGTCAATATCTCTTATAGTTTCTGAGAAAAATCTTCGCCCGATAAAAAAATGTGGTTTCGAGAAAAACGCGTTTAAAGTTTTGACTTTAGTTAAAACCATTTGGGGGTTCTTACCATTAGTCAGCTATGCCTGGACACCGAATTCGTTGATCGGAAAACGGCTTGGGGGGATGAAAGTATATAGTCTAAAGTACAAAAAAAACGTGAAAAAAAAAATTTGATTTTTTGAAAAAAAAAAAGATCGGGAATACCCCCTTAACGAATCTTGAATGTGGATGGGCTTGAGATTAGACTCATGTTGTTCTGCTCAGTAAGCAAAAACGGTTGCTCTAAGGCCACCGAGCCTCTCATATCACATTATAGCGTTACTCAAGTTTTTATAACTATTCAAACCCGGCACCGACGACAACGAAAAGTTTTACAAAATACACGATAAACAAGCGATATTTTAATATTTTTAATATGAAAGGATCTGGGACCGCGTTTTTCTCCTCAGTAAGCAAGCCACTGCAACCGACGATCTTTGAAATCCTAAAACTAAAAGCTACGAAAGAGTACTTAGGCCTTCATTAAGATCCACTTTCACGCGACGTTCAATGTTTCGATTTTCTCTTTACGCATGGTTCAGACAATCATAATAAGCTATGACCGACGTGACGATTGTTTAATACCTGGTTAAACTAGCTATTACGACAGCGACTACGACGGCGCCTACGACAACGACAACGACAACAGAGAATTTGTAATTTACCATTTGTCTAGGATAAACACCTTTGCCCGGCACCTCCACTGGTTCTTCATGTCCGCTATCTGTCACTGTTTGCAAAAAATCTAATAGCAATTACCTTTGTTGTGATACTTCCTGTATTGCCATGGTGATCTGGGAGGAGGTTCGCATCCAGTGCTTTCCCCAAAAACCGTTCACGGCCACCAGCTACCGCCCGTCCAGTCTTGGGCGTATCCAGCGAGACATCCTTCAGCTTACTCACAATCTCCAACACTCAATGCGAATCGCAGGCACACTTACGCTAGTTAAAAAAAAACACCCGTGCAAAGAAACGGATCCAATAAACGTCACTCTTGCGAAAGCACACCCGTCGTCGTCGAACGGCAAAAAAAGGAATCGGTGGGCAATTTTGTGGTACGGATTTCCAAAATCAAACGGGAATGCACGAATTTCACCACTCCCAACTGCAAAACACGTTCAGAAGCACTTATGGTACACTTTCGTTCGAAAACACTTAATTTTTTCAAAACTAGTTGCGAGTGAACCAACATCATCACCGTGTAAATAACCGGACCGGGAAAAAAAATCAAACAGCGCAGATAGCGTTAAATCTTCAGTTGCTTGAAAACATGATGAAGCATGTTTTCTTTCTCGATTCTAAAACTTCTCGGAAAGCGAGAAAACCACCACTCACACACGTATAACCATCCGGGAGGCAGAGTGCCAGCGCTAATCCGGCAAATGCAGCCAAAAACTATGAAAGCGAATGCATGCACAAAACAGAGAACACACTTACACAACTGTATCCAAAGGCGTTCGAAACTCGACTCCTCAAATTTTCTCACGAAGAAGAGAGAGACGGCAAACTCCCCTTCTTAGATCTTCTCATCATCAGGGCAAGGTCTTCGTTCAATTTCGAAATCTATAGGAAACCAACAAACACAAAGAGAGTAATACCAAGCACTTCAAACCATTCCTATCAACACAAAATGGCCGTTTTTCACCACATGGTTCACTGGATGCAAACTCTTCCTCTTAGCGATACAGGCAAATCAAAGGAAATAGCTCACATTTTTGAAATCGCTAGACTTAATGGGTATCAAGAAAAAACAAATCAATCAGTAATCGATAAAGGAACAAGGGATCGTTTTAGGCGTATGTCGACAACTCTTACACCAGTAGCTGAGGGTTTAAAACGGGTAGCGGTGAATTTCGACAAAAACATTTCCAAGCCATTGATTTCGAAGTTTAGAAGTTTTGGCCTGGATTTAGTATTCAGCAGCAGGACAAATCAGCTGAAGTCACTGTTAGGATCAACAAAAGATTCAATAAATGTCTTAGGGAAAGCCGGAGTCTACAAAACCTCTTGTCTAGATTGCAATAAAATCTACACTGGTCAGACGAAAAGGAGTTTGGAAACAAGGTTTAAGGAACACATCGCAGAGGTAAATAAGGCTAACAAAGAGATGAATAAAGGACTTCATTATGAATTTAAATCCAATCCAATTTAAATTTTTGAAAAAAAAAACGATTTTTGGAACACATGACCATTTTATCACCCTAATGACAAAAAAAAAAGAAATATGGGACTAATATTTTGCAATAACAAAACTACCAATTTTTACGAAATTCTGCGAACCACTATATCGTTTTGCTATGGAATGGCTGCAAAATTACGTTTGCCATTATCCTTGGAAAATTCAGATGAGAATTCCTAAGCAATTTTATGGAATTCTGGTAAACAATCAATGGCAGTTCTGACTAGAATTCCAAGACAATTCTGACGTGAACTCGTGGAAAATCTGAGTTAAATTCTAAGGGAATCTTGAGGAAAATTGTTGAGTTGTGATACAAATTATTCCGATGACACTTGGTACTCTTACGCACATTGTTTGTGATTGAATGCGAACGATAGAGATCGTAAAGATGCCAACAATTCTTTACCACCTGAAAAATCACGATCGTAATATCTCAGCAAGGGGAACGCGACAAATTGCTACGACTGATTTTATGTTTTATTTTTCGGTGTTTAGTTAGTGGATGTAACGCCCGTTGATTTATGATTTGTGTACAGCGGGGGTTGTACGTACATGAAAATTATCCGTACCTACCCAGCTGCTCGGCGTGGTGATCAACCCGGTCTACCGGTTGTATGTGGAACTATTTTTGTCGACATATTGTTTGTGTTATGAAGTGCTTCATTAATTTGATACTTAGTTGTCAGGGTAGATTAATTGGGTAATTTAAAAATTTCGGACTGATCCTGTGTGGAAACAAAAGATCAGCTCTATTTTTCCTCTAGTTATGCAATGGTTTCAAAGGTACTTTCTTGGTTGTCATATGAATAACATGGGATGAATGTTATGTGTTGCTATGGGATCCGCGATGTTAGGCATAAACAAGTTTGGTATCGTACGGTTTACATTAGGACAATAGGCCTCTGAAACCCGCCATCTTGGTAAACTGGTTACTGCTTATTTCTCATTTTTTTTTAAATTATTTTTTTACAATGATTGTACGGCGGAGGAAAACTCAAGGACTACTCAGTAGTCGTATTATATTAAATATTCGAAGTTTTTCAAAATATTTGATGGAAGTAGTTTAAATAGGTAGATTTCGACATTTCTTCCTCATAGTAGTACTTAAATGCATTTAAGGTATTTCATTTGAAAACAATAAGCATTTTAAAACTTCGCAAATTATATTTTGGATTACCTGGATGGTATTATATAACTTGCCATATAACGAGATACTCTCTTCCAAACCCCTCAGACTAAACGAATGAACAGCGGTTCGCAAGGACGTATTTGATCTCTTCTTAAATTTCTTCACACCTCATCATTCTCACGAACCCATCAGTGTAATCCGCGAAACAATAAGACACAACCAGCTCATTTTACTTGTTCAATGATCCATCAATATAATCGGCACCAAGGTTAAAAGCTGAGAGTTGAGTAGACACACCATACCCGCTTTACTACTGGTCCATCAGCTCCATATAGGATCCTTCATCCGATTCTCGCCTGGCAGAGGAAACCCAATTATGACGGGCAATTTCACTCAACCGGAATCAACAATAGCAATACCACTAAACCACCATCAGAGTCGGCTCCGTCCGCTATATTTACCGATTCGCTTATTGTTTGTTGTTGTTAGGTACGTGCCACGATTGACTCGGCCGGCTATTTACCTACATTTGGACGACTTCATTATGTCAGAAAATGTGCGGTGCACTCTCCGTCGGAATGATTTTTCATGGGAAATTTGTCTTGCGTCTTCCGTTTGCCGCATTTTTGCTCTCTTTTTATGCGTTTTTCGACTCTTGTTGCTTCCCGCGAAATAGATAAAGGCAAAAGATAAAGACAAGACCTTCTAATCGTGTGCTCGTGCTCCGTCATTCTCGCCAATCCATATTCATTCAACAACAAACAGAAGCAAAACATCAAAAGCCAGTACCGGCATGAGCGTTTGTTGACCTGGAAAACCGTTTCTTTATGGATTATTAATTTCTTCGCAAGAAATGCATGAAGCCAAATATAAAAAGAAACCATTAAAAGCGGACAATGTTTCGCAGAATAACAATCCGTGATGGCCGGTCGACCGGCTGTGTGGTGAATTTTTTTATGTTCTATAAAAATAGCTGGAAGGGAAAAAAAGAAAGATAAAAAGTTTCAAGTGCCCAGCTGAAAAAATTACTTATTACTTTATTGAGCTTGTACGATATTTAACGGAATGATCAAACATTGAAACGCGTGTAAATCTATTTTAAACAGTTTACTACACTTGACGTCAAAGATGACATGCGGTGTACTTTTTCAACCACAGCTCCAAAGATTAAAACGCTCGCTAGTTAAGGCAGAGATTTCTCATTGACTTTTAATTTACAAACATAATTCACAAGTTTTCACTAGGCTCATACACTCATAAAGGGTGTCCACGATGAAATTGCCACACACAAAATTGATTCGCAAAATTCGAGTTTTCATCCGATTGCCATCAAATTTTCAGGGATTGAGAAATAACTATTAAACTTCATTTTACCATTTTACTCGTATTTTATTTACAGTCCATACGCAAATGCCCGCACCTTGGCCTTAACCCCGGCCATAAGATTCTGCACAACCTGTGAATCAACCGTTTTTTGCATGTAAACCCATACTTTCTTCAGTTCCTCGACTGTCTTCACTACCTTAGGTCGTTTAAGAAGGTGCTGCTTCATAATCGCCCAGTACTTCTCGATGGGGTGGAGCTCCGGAGTGTTGGGAGGGTTGAACATTTTCGGCACGAAATTGACCTTATTGTCCGCATACCACATCAGCACGTCCTTGGAGTAGTGGCATGAGGCCAAATCCGGCCAGAAGATTGTTGGGACGTTTTGGGCCTTCAGGAGAGGAAGCAGCCGCTTCTGGAGGCACTCTTTTATGTACACCTGTCCGTTCATCGTGTCCTGGGTCACGAAAGGTGCACTTCGCTTCCCGCACGTGCAGATGGCTTGCCAACCCTAATAAAAAATAACCATAAACGAACGATAACCCAAATCATTGAACTATTCCATAAATGGTTTGGATGATACCCAGAACACGTCGTTAAGCAAATTAACCATACAATTTTTATTAGGGAAACCAGGAATTTCTTCGCAAATTTGGACATGCGGACATGCTCCGGAACGCTGAACTTATCCTTGGCCGTGAAAAACAGGTTGCCGGGGATCTGTTTGAAGTCGGCCTTCACATATGTTTCGTCGTCCATGATGCAGCATTCAACTTTCGTCAGAATGTTGAGGTACAACTTCCTGGCACGGGTTTTGGCGGACTTGTTCTGCTTCTCGTCGCGATTAGGGGCCTTTTGTACCTTGAACGTTCGAAGCCCAGCCTTAGTTTTGGCCTTCTGGACAAAACTTCGACTTAGGTGCAGCTTCTTAGCCACATCCCTAACGGAGGCGTTCGGATTTCGGTTGAAGGCCCCAACTACGCGGTTGTGATTTTTGGTGTTGTATGGAAGACTTTTTCCTTCACTTCTGGGCTTCCGATCGGTGGTCAACCGTTCCTCGAACCGCTTAATCACTCGCGACACCGTGGAATTCGCGATTCCCAACGTTTTAGCGATGGAACGATGCGAGAGATCCTTGTTCTCGTGATGAATGCGCAAGATTTTATCACGCACGAGCTGTTCTTTCGACTCCATTTCCGCGAGTTTTGATCACAGGACTTTAAAACTTGCAGGATGTAAATAATGCACTATGAACTAAATCCACCAAAATTTTCATTAAATTCTACCCAACGGTTAAAAAGTTAGAGCAATTTCATAGTGTGGCAATTTCATCGTGGACACCCTTTAAACCTTTGAACATGCGGAAACTTCACGGGAATTAAATGGACTCTAGTATTTTTTCCGACAGAGTGTGTGTAAATATGTTAGAAACGTGTGTTAGTCTAATTTGCCTTGTAATTAATTATCCACCACATTATTAGGCCCCTTTTTTCGCAAAATTGGTGAAATATGACCCATAAATGAGTGAAGAGCTTCGAGTGGGTTGGTTTATTTCCTTTAATTCCGTTATAATTGCTTATCTTTTGACAGATACGCGTATTTCTTCTACTACTTGCAGACTTCATCAGTGCCATGTGCGTGGTGTTGAGTACTTGGCACTGATGAAGCCTGCAAGTAGTAGAAGAAATGGACGTATCTGTCAAAAGATAAGCAATTATAACGGAATTTAAAGGAAATAAACCAACCTACTCAAAACTCTTCATAAAGGGATTCCGTTAAGAGGTTCGACAAATTTAAAGCATAAATGAGTATTTGATTCTTACAGTGTCATGAATAATTTTTGAAAAGAGGGGCATGAAACAAAAAAAGAGGAGCAAAAATAATTAACTTGGTACCATTTAAAATTAAATACAAAAAGCCCCCCAAAAATTTTCTGCTTTGCTGTTGTGAGATGCACTCGCGCTTAATAGATAGAAACACGATTGATTATGATTTTGAAGATTTTTTGCAAAAAAGCTGAGGGCGCTGCGAGTAGCCATCCAGGTACATGTTTATGTCACGACCCCAAATATTTTTTTTTATATCACAGTTCCTAATGTTTTCAAAAAATCCGCAGAGCTCTAGGATCAGGTTCATGGATTGACCACTTTTACGGATGTTCCGGATTTTTCGAGGACCATTCCGTTGTCTCCAGGATCCATATATAGGAACCATGACTGTATTCTGGCTAATTGTGAACATTTGTGCCCATTAATTTAAATTACAGATCGTGTGCCACTTGCAAAACCCTACAAATACACCTTTAAAAAAAAAACGATTTTTTGAAAAAGTAAACTACTCTATTTTCAATCTTTTTACAATCAAATTCATCTACAGACGCTAGGAATTCTAAAGGTACCACAATTTTTGAAATTTATTAAGAAATGGGTAAGTTGTGCCATTGCAAACTTGTCGTTACACGTTTTTTCTGAGGCTTCGTAGTCGGCGTAAAGTTTTTTACCCACCGTATTCGGAGTGTTAAGTACTTTTGATTGCATTTTAACTTCAACGCACCGGTTCTTTGTATTGCGTGCTCCTCGCTGAAGACCTACAACTGATCAGAAACTAAAATAAAGTCTTTCAGATATTGCTGCAAGTGGACTAGAGGTCCTTGGGATATTCCAACAAAAGGTCAGGATGATGAGAAAATAGAAGACCTATCATGCACTGTGCGGTATTACAGTTCCATTAGCATTTTGGGAAAATGAGTTGTACATTGGGCTTGATTTTGAAGAACCATCACTTTACAATGTACACAAAAAGTTTCCTACTTTGTTCAGAAAATGTTGCGAAAAATAACAAAACTATGCTGTTCGATCTACAAGAGCCCAAGGAGAAAAGAATCTCCACAAGCGTTTTTCTCAGCTTGCTGTTTTAAGGATAACTCTCACATATTCCCACTTACCGAGATTTCTAATCACAACCTTGCCGTCGTAGTAGTGTTGTAAGTTGAAGGCAAAGATGTGTCGGTTACCTCGTGAGGCGCTGTCAATTTTAAGGCTTAGTAGGCCTTTTGCCACTTTTTCTTTTATTTGTCGCCGTGCCAACTCCGATGATTTCTCAATAATTTCACTGTAATACCAGCGGCATTGTAGAGCGGCCCAAGCAACGTTCTAAAAGCTGGCATCTCGAAAAAACAATACAGTATGTTGCTTGTCGTTATTAGCTGAAGGGTACCCAGAATAATAGAATGTCTGTCCGATTCCACGAGCAGCTTTTTTGATTTTTTCTTTGGCCCCTCTGAATCTACACCGTCTGCTACTGGAGTGCCGAACCCCAACCTTTCGTAAACAGCCGGATGCTGAGCATGCACATGCCGCTTAAAGTTCCCGGGATTGTATGTAGACTGCTCGTAATGACAGTTGCTTGCAGCAATGCAGTGCAGCTTACCGTCCTGCTCCCGCAAAATCTGTCTTAGCAGTGCCTTCTGGGTTGGCTTGCACCAAGATTTTGTCCGCTTCATCCTAAAAAGAGTTTTCATTATAACTTAAAGAAAGTTGGAAATGTTTATCACTACATACCTTCAATGATTGCTTAAAATGAACGAGAATGATTGAAAATGCTGATTGCAATCGGTTCACAAAAGATCGCCGTTCATTTACTTTTGTTGATGCTTTCGAATCAGATTCATTCACTACCAAACGTCATTACGATATACGAATGAATGATTGGGATGTGTATATATTTTTGGGATATTGCGAGATGAACTAACGATATATTGGGATATATTGGGATATTGCGAGATGAACTAACGAAGGCTAAATTCATTTCTGACATATGGTGTTTACCATCATGAATTGCACACATCTCATATAGACGAGTGCACGGATGGATTTGAGTTCACTCACTCGACAAAAAGTGACACAACAGCGGGGCCCTGTTTACTAAAAATGAACACATGAATAATGCTCGCGTAACATTTGAAAAGGGCCTATCAACTTTTGTAAATAATTTCCTAGGTCCTTTTCACGAGAACCGAAGTACGCCCACGCAAACCAAGAGCACTATCGGGAAGGGGAGCATTTCCTCTGCACGATGGTGTTGTTAGTTTACGTGAGCGTATTCGGTTCGCGCGAAAAAGGCTTAACAAGTTTTGTGTACATAAGTTGATAGACCCGTTTCAAATGTTACGTGAGTATTATTCATGTGTTCATTTTTAGTAAACAGGGCCCCGCTGTTGTGTCACTTTTTGTCGAGTGAGTGAACTCAAATCCATCCGTGCACTCGTCAATACAACGATGCAAAATGAAGAAATGTTAGAATGAAACAAATCAGTGGAAGATTTGAACTGAAACAAAACTGAAGCGATTTTTCCCATGCTTGTAGATGGGTTGAGATGCAAGAGATGAAAAAAGATTTTTCATAGATTGATTCACTAGTGCTAGTGATTGCAAGAGTATGGAGAAAAACCAAAAACGGCGTCGCTTGGAAGCTTTGGAAAATCCGGAAACAGAAAATCTGCCACGTCTTTCCAACTCCGGTGACGAGATGGAATATCCCGAAGATGGCTAAGGAGGAGAAGAACGCTTGATCTCTGATTGTTATGATGACCCGGCCGTGATTGTAGATTATGAGTTGAATTTAACCGGTGAAAATCGTGGCTACGCTCAATCTATGCTGCCTAGTGGCTTGTATGGCTGTTGGCTGCTTGTATCGGTTCGTGCGTTTAAGGGTAAGAGTTCAGGAAAAGATGCAGTTAAATGGGGAGTTTCAGGAGACTCTCCCGCGGAGTTTGTGAAAAACTGTTGGTTGTTGTTCCAACAGTTTCTCAAACGTGAGATCGTCTTCGTCTGCGATGGGAATGGCGTTGCCCAGCCGTCATGGTGCACAAAAATGCAACCGGATGAAGAAGATTTCTGTCGTTTCGCATTATTTTACGACAAATCTTGTCACAGCAACGATTTTGCAAAACTGGAAGAACAAAGAGATTCATCTTCTTTTGCTCGTGTACTTTCTTTCCGTAAATAACAAGACAGTTCATAAGGTGGTGACGGACGCTCTTTTAGAACCCGAGCAACGGGATAGAGCTGGTGTTGCATCCAACAGATCTGTTGGACTATTAGCTGAAAAGTTATGTTAAACGCACGGGGATCATTGGCAAGCAGTGGATGTTGCATGGATGACCCTTGTCTCCACGACAGCCTGGTGAACGAAGGACCTCCAGCGCTCTTGGTGAAGCTTTTCACAGCCAAAGAGCTGCTGCGATTGGGGCAAATTCGTCAGAACTTTACCGTGGCTCACAACGTCAATGCAGGGTTCCACCACAAACGTAGTGACAGACGACTTTCTCCGAAGAAATTAACTAAAATAATGTGGTTCTCTGTAATAGAATTTTAGTCCAGCTTCTTCTTTTTCTTCTTTTTTTCCTTTATTTAACGTCGGTCTCTGTTCCGCAATCTAGTGCCAATCACCGACGGACATCAATTGCCATCCATTGACGGCAATCGAATGTGCAGGAAGGCAGCTTCCACACCTGCGTAGGATATCGCACCCATTCAACACACATGGGCCGGGACCAACGGCTTTACTTCCCTTCCGAAGGAAGACGTGACCAGAGATTTTATGCCTCAGAAAAATCCCACCGACCTCGGCTGGGGATTGAACCCAGACCCATTGGGGTGTTAGAAAGCAGTCACGCTTACCACTACACCACCGGCGCCGGCTAGTCCACCTTCCGCCCTCACCGCCAGGTTCGCTAGTATTTTTGTTTTGAATTAATTCAAGTTGGATTTGGAAACTCGCGTTCTCGCTTGCGTTGACGGGGTGCTGTTTTCTCACTCATCGAAGGAAATTTTGATTAGAGTGAGAAAGTTAGGAACAGTCAGCACGGGAACCGTGTGCTTTACTATAGGTGCGGCAGAAGGAATGTAGTTGACTCTTTCGTTCTTGCGCTTGATCCAACGTTACGTCACACTAGATTATGCATAAGAACGTCGTGATAATGAAAGAGCTGACTTGTTTCCTTCTGCCTCACCAATCACATTGATCACAGCACTTGCGATTCTCCGTCGGCTCGTCTCGCTGCGCGTGTGTGTTTTGCGTTCCTTCCGATGGTCTCGAAGGTTTGCCTGCCGGTAGAAACCACTGGAACCAGATGCACTCGGAAAAACTCTGTGTGGTTTGTTGAGTTACGATTGCGCTATATCAAGCGTTGGCAATTGCACGATAAATTGGAGATTTCAAGGCAGATTTTCGAATAAAAAAACAAATCAGTTGTAGGAACAGAAATGGCTTATACCTATTTATGTTCCTAATATGCTGTTTGTTTCTGCGGACGAGCGGAACGTTCTCATACTTGAAAGGGAAAAACGGATAACCGAGCCATTAGAACAAGTTTTCAAGCATTTGCAGTGAAGCAGCTAACTGTTCCATTAGTTTGTTAATTTAGGAATTTCATTTCATGTTCATTTTTAGAAACACGGAACTGTAATCCAGACACGGACCAAAGAAGTTTACTGTAGACATTCAGGAAAGATGTCAATTTTTTACGATTTTGTCGTCACTCGACTGCAGTTATCTGGCGAAGGAGGTCCTGCCGAAAGTTTGGATGATGATCAACTGTGTAGAAGATTCGAAGCAATCATATACAGCCATGCTCGAAGTGTGTCCCTGTTGGAAAATATTGCCATAAGGTGCGCTTATGTATGATAATCGAGTAGCAATCGAGAAACGCATTTCCGATGGTGATTCAATTTCTGAACTTACGGAAATGGTGCAGGAGGATCAGTATTTGTGGGAGTTTGAACCGCTCCAGCAAGATAGTTATCGACATCATCATCATCATCATCATATGGACCAAGAAGGATAATCCTCGCTTTATTGAAGAGAGAAAAAAAAACGAAAATGTGTACCTGGAATTCATCTTTCAATAATAAAATACTTCTTATATAACGTAGGGTAAACGCTGCTATAGTTGCGGTACGTTAGAGTCCGTTGTCCACTGTCTAGTTTTAAGTGTTTGAGTCTGTAACCCTCTGGTTGAAAAGGGTGTCAATTGTCGTTATTGTTCCGAGGGAATAGAGAAGTGAACTCCTGGTGGATTATGAAAAGAATTTTAATCTGAAGAGATTTCAAAGGACATTCAATGGAAATTCTGAGGAAAGTTCCATGGAGATGACAATTCCAAGGAAATAAAAATACAAGTACATCCACCCATATTCTTGTTTTTGTTCGAACCGTATTTTCCATCCAAAAAACTTTTTCAAAGGAATTCTGAGGATGGTTTCAATGAGTTTCCTATAAAGTAATCCTAGGAAACTCTGAGAAGAATTCAATAGCAATTCTAAGGATATTTCAAAGGGATAGATCCTCAGAGCATAAACCGAAACGAAAACCGACAAGGTTCTGAGGATAATTTCCAGGGAACTCGGACAAGAATTGCAAGGGGATTATGAGAAGAAAATTTCAATAATTTTCAGGAAGCAACGATGTCTTCTCGGTCGCCGATGAAGCACGGACTGATGAAATTTGTAGCAACAATTGCTGCCAAAAAGCGCGAGTCATATACAGCTCAACATCGTTTATTTGTAAGCAAATATTAGCCCGATGTGTTCACCCCTAATCATTTTGGCCTATGGTCTTTCATTATACACACTTAGAAATAACTAATTTTAAACGTGACGGAATCCATCTTTGACATAAGGGATGAGACGTAAACAAACATGTCATGTAAAATTATGTGCTCCAAGACTGAAAAGTTCGTTACTCGACGAAAAGTACGTTTGATTCAGCTGAATTTCACGTCTATTATTACTCAACTTTATGTCAAAATTGACGCTCGTATATGTCAGTCTCAGAGCACCTAAATTTACATGATTTTTTCTAAGTGTGTACGAAAGAAGTGCAAATAACAACGAACACGACATAATGACATGCTGTTTGACAACAGGCTCTTCCTTTCAATTTTCGTTAGAGAAAAAGAGATAACAGGCAGTACCCTAATATCATCAACTACTTTAAGCTAGTACATACATATGAGTAGATAGTGTTGCCGTGAGGTACACTCAAAAATTTCAAATTTAAGTGCGTCAAATCAAATTTAGAGCCGCTCCGTCTGTCACTTCGTTTGTGGTACCACCAACAATCAATACGAAACTAACGATTTTAAATTGGCTCACCACTTTAGTAGCCTATTGGTCCCAAGCAAACGATTAACGTACCCTATTCTAGTTGAAATTCTATTACTACACTATGTTTGTTTTGATTCGCTATGAAAGTTTGACAGATAACATCAGGGGTGTGTGGATTCATGCAGAACATGCAGGGGTGAGTGAAATAGCTTGGGACTGCTTGGGACCGTTGTTCTGGTACTGAGTGAGCCAAAAATAATAATGATTTTCTTCGGGACCCAGTGGTCTTAGAGTTACCTCTATGGTACCACCATAGAGGTAACTCTAAGACGAGATGGTCCCGAAGAAACGTGCTCAACTTTTTGGCTCAGCTCTGGTACTCTCTTCGGTCCCAAGCTAATCGATGCACCCCTCGAAACATAGGAAAATCAACGAACCGCTCATTTTATCTGTCAAATTTTCATAGCGAATCAAAACAAACATAGTGTAGTACTAGAATTTCGACTAGAATGGGATACATTAATCGTTTGCTTGGGACCAATAGGCTAGTCAATTAGTGAGCCAATTTAAAATCGTTAGTTTCGTATTGATTGTTGATTGTACCACATGGCAACACTAAATGTACTAGACTGTTTTGGTTCTATCTCTTTTACTCTACTCAAAACTGAAATGCATAAAAAATGACAAAATGATACACTCTTTGCACACTGTCAAAGGTCATTGCACACAAAATAAACTTTGTTCAGATCAAAACAAAAATTCTAGCCCATCTGGTGGATGATGGCACAAGCTTTTAAGAAAATTCTATTACAGCGAACCACATTATTTTAATTGACTTGTTCGCCAGTTAGTCGTCTGTCACTTTGTTTGTGCTTTTATAACCGATAAAACGGAAAAAATAATGGTAAATTTTGAGTTGTGACAGCATTGCATGATCATCGGGATATGCGAAAATTAAAAAAAAAAGTTGCATATCTCAAATTTGGGACACATTAAATCTGTTCCTCGCGACGGCAGGAAATTTACTTTACTACGCGTTGGACAGCAAATTTACGTCGTAAACATCAAAATAAACGGCTCTTCCCCACGTTTTCTCTTTCATATTTATTTAATTTTGTTTACTCTATCCTCTCTTGTTTCAATTGGGCTCATTTTAACGTACACGTTGCGTGCGTGCAGGAGCATCAAATTTTTATTTATACTTGATTTGCGGTGACACCCAGCAGACATCATCTGTTATAAAACTGATTCACACACACGACCAGAGTCTGACAAAACATATTCGTTTGGTCATTCGTTTGTTTCGCTACTGGGGCTAGTGTACAAACAGAGTTGTAAACAGAAGATTTTCTCAGCATGAGTCGTACATTCAAGGCTAATTAAGATTAGTGCTGGAACAATCAAATTTAGCAACGATTATCATTTCACTACAGAACGTCTTTCTACGATGCTTGGTTCATGACTTATGAA